>NC_039264.1:10844967-11079967 GCF_003368295.1 Carassius auratus | reverse complement strand
TTTCTGAAAGAGTTATGATGCCGACAATTCAACTTTGCATCACATGAATTTATTACAGAAAGCAGTCTTTTTTAAAATTTAAATATTTTTCACAATATTACTGTTTTATTGTATTTTTGATCAAATCAATTCAGCCCTGATGAACAGAAGACAAAAATCCAGAAATTTACCGAAAATCCAGAAATGTAAAAAAAAAAAAAAAAAACACTTAAATTATTAATCTAATCTTATATTATTATTTCTTTCATAAAGCAATTTGAAAATGATTAATAGTTAAACATTATAAACATTTGAAAACTTTGTCTGCCAAATTGAAGTTGTGGTGTGCCCGAAGTAGTTACAGGCAACAAAGCACTGAGAAACATAAGGGCTATGTATATCAGATATGTCAGATTACATAATTTAAATAGTTTGGGAATGCCATCCCATATTGACTTTAAAACCTAAAAAAAGAAAGTATTTCACGCAATGGGACACACAGCTCTCTCAAGACAATAATACACTGCCGGCTCCTGAGACCTTACACTGATTTCTGTTAGACAATAATAAAACAGGATCCGCTCTGCCTTGGCATAACAAACTCCTACAGATTTACTGTCTTAGTGACCCTACAGAGGCAGGGAGTCACTAACAGAGCTCAACAGCTTCTTCAACACAGATGTGCACATAAACACACGGGGATAGGACAAAACACTTGCGCTTGACACGCTGACTTCCAGAAAAGCGCAGTCCTCTGAGGGAAAGAAATGTAATCCAGTCAGCAGTCAAAGGACATGCAGTACAGGCAGAGCCGAGCGTCCCAAAAGGCACTCGAAAGACAAACACGCACAGCTGCTCGAGAGCATTACAATAGTTTCTCTGTCTGTAGAAGTGTGTTCTCTGCTGAGAGTCATGTTGCTTTAAAGTGGCTGGATGCTGAGGTATTTCCCTCCAGTGTCTCATACTTCCATCACACACAATCCACTTCCAGCATCAAATTTGATGGAAGAGGGTTTGGCTGCATCAACAGCATTTGGCAAACATCACTGATTACCACAGAAAAAAAGAATAATCTTATATATATAAACCTATGTAATCAATCAATCAATCAATTGTACAAAGATAGTTCAACCAAAAATCTAAATCATGTGATTATTTATTGACCCTCAGGATACTGTAAACTTGTATGAGTTTGTTTCTTCTGCTGAATACACACACACATACACACACACGAAAAAGAAAAAACTAACAAAAAATAAACAAAAAGACTTGACCGTATCCATTGACTTCTTTAGTATATTATAGTGTAGTATATAGTAAATGAATAAATACTATGGAATTCAATGGCTACATACCTGTAGTAAATGATGACTGAATTTACATTTTTGGGTGAAAATTGTTTAATCTCCGTCTTTAACATGACATATTCCATTGTATCGCCAAAGCTAAAAATGCTCAAATCAAACATTTTGCTATTTGCTTAGTATTTTTAGCAGTTTATACAGTTTAGCATTGCTTTAACTAAATAATGGGACTGTTATGTTTTCTGCTGTATTGCGAATTTTCATTAGCCATATCAATAGAAATCTACACATTTGGAAATTTTACATCAGAGGGAAATATATCCAAACTCAGATTTCACAACGGGTTCAAGTTGGTCATGCATTTGCCACACTGACAAACAGAGAATAAACACCGGACCTTTTCGCCAGTAAACATTCGCTGAAATTTTGCTAATGTAATTGTACGAAATAATTAAGCAAATGTAATAATATATATGTATTGTGACTATAAACAGTGTATATTTTAATGTTTACTGCCCTTCCAGTTTCGTTACATTTTTTCTCACCACAATTTTCTTAAAAAAAAAAAAAATCACACTAAAATTGAAATTACAAATAAGAAAATGTATATTACGACATAAATGCAATCAACTGAGCTTAACTCCTATTGAACCCAGAGCATTCTTTTAATATCTGTCTGTTAGCGATTAGCATGAATTGTCAGAACACTCCGTTGTGACTGAGATCCGCACTCACTCGTGTCCGGCTCTCTAAATGGAGAACAGTGAATGTGAGGGTGTGTGACTGGGAGAGAGAGATGAGTCTATGCGGGTGTGTCAGGCTCAGTTTGGACCTTCTGAAGGGAAAAAACATTGACAATGTCATCCAGTCAGGCCCACACAGCTAGTGGCCCCAAGAACTATTTGGACACTTAGGTATTCTCACTATTTTCAGTTAGGAAGCAACAGCTTAACAAATGAGATTAGCATAGCCCTAACTGGCTAAAGGTGTGGTCACATTTACAGTTGTTTGGCTAATTTTCACTGGCCAAATCCCGTCATTGAGAATTTCATGTGAGGGAGAAGGAATTCCCCACACAGATTTCACAACAGGTTCAAGTTGATCACGCTGACCAACAGATAGCTGCTTGATTTGAAAGTGATTTCTGTGTGACACTCGTGTGAACATGTCTGGATGGCTTTGCTTTAGATAAAACATCAAAGCAAGTGACATCTGCAAATAAATAACAAATGCATTTTGAATTTCATTTAAAATGATCATCATCATATTATTATTTAAAGCCCTCGTTAATGTCTTGCAGGTGTAGACATTCTTAGAAATTAAGTCAAGAGACTGATACATTATTTTTTGGATTAGAAAAGAACTTGAAATCAATTCAAGTGTTTTTAAATAATAATTATAATGTTGCAAAACTCCTGTGAAAGATTACCGTTAATAATTGTTTGATTCACCAACTGATCTTGGGTGATGTGATACTGCAATCTGTGGGTGGACTATTTGGGTGAAAAGTAAATAAGGATTTTTCACCTATTTTTTATTATTTACAAAAGTTTCATGACATGGTGCTCCATCATGCTGGAAGATGCATGGATCATCACCAAACTGCTCATGGATTGTTGGAAGAAATCGCTCTTGCAGGACGTTTTGATACCATTCTTTATTCATGGCAGTGTTTTGGCCAGAATTATGAGAGCGCCCACTCCCTTGGTTGAAAAGCAGCCCTACACACGGATGGTCTCAGGATGCTTCACTGTTGTCACGTCACAGGACTCATGGTAGCGTTCAGCTTTTCTTCTCTGAACAATCGATTTTCCAGACGTCCCAAACAGTCGGAAGGGAGCTTCATCAGAGAAAACAACTTTGCACTAGTCCTCTGCTGTCCAATCCTTGTGCTTTCTGCAGAATTTCAGTCTTTCTTGTAGAGAAGTGGCTTCTTGACACCAGGCCACTGTCCAAAAGTCTTCGGTTCACTGTGCATGCAGATGCTCTCACACCAACCTGCTGTCATTCCTGAGCAAGCTCTGCACTGCTGGAGACACGATTCATTGCTGGCTCTTGATGGACACTCTGGGACGAACTGAAGACTTCTTCACTGCTGTCGATCCTCTCTTCTTGAAGTTCTTGATGATCCAGTAAATGGTTCTTTTAGGTGCAATATTCTTTGTAGAAATGTCTTTGTATGTGAGGCCATTTTGATGCAAAGCGATGATGGCTGCACATGTTTGTTTGGAGGTAACCATTGCTAACAAGAACGCAATGATTGGAAGCGCTTCTTCCCTCCTTTTATAGCAATCAGTCTGCTCTTAATTAGTATGATAGTGATTTTACCTGACTGGTACTCATTCACACTTTCACATGTGCTGCTGATATGACTAGTCAATTAATGTTAGCTTGTCATTTTGTGTCAGGATCAAACTTTGCAAAACACAAAATTTATGTCACTGCCAAAACATTTGGCCACGACTGTACTCTCTATCGCTAATGACTCTGTCTTTTGTTTCTGTCGGCAGAGCAAACAAAACATCTGCTTTTATGTGCAGAGAAAGAGAGTGTGAGGGAAAGAGATACTAAAATCAGACAGAGCAAGACATATGAGCGTTGTGATCTGGAGGAAAAGTCTGTTTGAGGCAGAACAAGCTGTTTGGGGATTGTTTTTTGGTAGTATTCCATGAGCAGGAGGGAATTGAGAGACAGAACGGGTCAGACGGGCTGAGTGCGCAGCTACAGGGGCATTTCAGCTCCCATTCCCCTCTTCCATCACCATCTGCTCCAACAGAATTAATAACTTCATTAACAATTCAATCTGCATCGGCTTCCTTAAAAAAAAAAAAAAAACTAAAATCAACAGGCATTCGCTGTGGAAATATAGTAGATACTTTGGTGTTAAGTATAGGCAATAGTATCTGAGATGCTTGCTTTAACAAGTAAATAGTATTGCAAACCAAGAGATCTTCTACTGAAAAGAACAAAATTGTAAACAACAGTAAAAAAAAGTGGAACGCTACAAGAAATATAATCATTATCTGGTAATCAAAAGTGAGAATCCAAAGCCTTGCACTTATGAAACAATCACGCCAGTCAAGAGCTCTTGAATTCCCATTAACAATTGTTAAGAGGATCTTGAGAGACATGAATGGCTGGTTGGAAGAAGCAAGACTGGTCAGGCCCGAGCCAGGAACAGTTCAAGTGCCCGAGCGCAGACCGGTTGCATGGTAACTGTTGGATGAAGAGCCGAAGAGCATAAGATGATGTGTTACTGAGAAAGAGATGCTCCGCACAATGACACAAATGTGTGGAGTGGGCTCTCTGGTTTGCGATGAGTGCCAGAAATCTCGAGTGTTGACTGGAGATGGCGACTGACTGCGAGTGGTGAGTTGGCAGAGGTACGGGAGGAAGGGTCCATCTGCACACATGCTGCCAAACAGAGGAAATGACAAACTAAATATGGTTCCAATAAAGTGTTAGAAATACCTCCTTCAGACGGACAAAGGTTGAGGCAAAACTTGAATGAGTGTTGATGACAAAATCACTAATTAACAGTACTGTATAAGACATTACATTCAAGAGAATGTATAAATAACTGTATGTTAGCCAGAGGAGGTGAATGAATCAATGAATGAATGAAATTTGGAAATAAATAATGCCTGTCAATGCAAAAGTCACCGCCATAGTGCTAGAGTGTTTTAAGTACTTGCTAGAGCATTTCTCTGTGGTTGCTAAGATGTTCTGAGAGGTTTTGAATACAGGTACATTGCATTTTTGTCCTATAAGTCTGATGGGTTATATTTGGTATTTTACTGTCTGATCAGCAGGAATGGTCTTTTTTCAAAAGAAACACAATTTTGTGTTTAAAAAACGGTCCATTGTTCATTGGAAATAGTGTAGAAATGCATGAAGCACCAATCGCACAGACATCATTACAAATCATGCAGCTTCCTAATGGTTAGCATGGTACCAACTTAAACACAAGTGAAATCTGCATAAGGAACGTTCTCGCACAAAAATGCTGAATGCAAGATTTCGCCTGTGAAATGTCATTGATCAATGGTAAACGTGACCAAGCAATTTGAGGTATCATTCAAGTCTGTAATCAAGTCCATCATGACGTGGTAAGGCAAGTTTAAAATTGTGTATTACATATTGTGCCTTTAAACCAATGCACTTACCATAAAAAAGGGATCACGTCCTCCTTAAAAGGTGTAGCTGATCACCTTCTCACCTTGGCAAACAAAGACATATAATGTAATTCTGCCACAGAGATGCACCAAAAACAGAGAAGAAGACTTGGTCTATTCGCATAAATCTTGCGTGCGGTATGCATGTAATGAACATGGAACGATATGTTAATGTTGGTTAATAAAAAGACAATCGTTCAGTGTTTGATCATGTTTTTGTTAACTATGTGCGAGATGTGGGCCGGTGACATCACCATTTCAGAAACTATATGGATTCGTTGTCCACACAAAAATGAAAAGGTGGCATGTTCAGATATATCCACTCTGGCACCTGGTTTAAAAATTATCGGTTTCACTCTCCCAAAATGCCGGATCTGTGTAGACGAAAAGCCTATATGATACAAAATGTATGCGAATACAGTGAAACGCGTCTCCATGTGGACGGGGCTTCAGTAGAGCAACTGAAACAAACAATCCACAATGGCACTGTCAAAAGATCTCTGGGATAAAGTTAAAGAACAGGCACAAGTCAAGGGATGGATACTTAAATATTTCACAAAACATTTTACGAAAACTAGAATAGTGTAATAACGCATGACGCGTGGAATGAGCTGTTCTTCCTGGTGAATGAAGTGTCATAAATAAGTATCCCGTTATTATAAAACTCCCCTTTCTCTCAGCGTCTGTGAAGTGGAACAGGACGACGTCCCACCAGTCCTTGTTTAGGACTCTTATGAATGGACGGCTGGTTTTGGGTGCGGGTAGGGGCACTTTTAATGCTTTATAAAGTAAACAGTACTGCACAACAGTTCATGTGCTGGTCGTCACCTTCTTAGGACCCGAATTAGATACATATCACGTGTGCTTTTTAAATTATGTATATTCGTAAACTGTGCACATGTCAAAAGAGTAAATACGATCAGAAGCTTGTAACACATAAATGTGCATATCAAACCCCATCACTTTATTTACCATCCATGTAAACACTAGTTCGGATTCGTTAATCAGAATTAATTCATTTCGATGGAAGCAAAAAGTGTCCATGTAAACACAGCTATTGTATTCATGTGACAACAATATCACAAATCCTCCACAAATGTGGCTTGTATGGGAGGGTTGCAAAAAAAAAGCCACTCCTAAAGAAAGGCCGCATGCAGTCACATCTCAGCTTTTGCAAAACACACCTTGAAGATTCTGGCGGGCAGATTAATTAAATTAAACTAAAATGTAATTATTTGGCCTCAACACCAAATTATATGTCTGGGAGAAATCCAATTCAGCTCACCATCCAAATAACATTCCTGCAGTAAAGCATGGAGGTGGTGATATCCTGTTGTGGGGGTGTTTAAGGGAAGTCGTGGCCTAATGGTTAGAGAGTTGGACTCCCAATCGAAAGGTTGTGAGTTCGAGTCCCTGGCCGGCAGGAATTGTGGGTGGGGGTAGTGCATGAACAGTTCTCTCTCCACCTTCAATACCACGACTTAGGTGCCCTTGAGCAAAGCATCGAACCCCCAACTGCTCCCCGGGCACCGCAGCATAAATGGCTGCCCACTGCTCCAGGTGTGTGTTTCACTCCAGGTGTGTGTGTGTGTGTGTGCGTTCACTGCTACTGTGTGTGTGTGTGCAGTTTGGATGGGTTAAATGCAGAGCACAAATTCTGAGTATGGGTCACCATAATTGGCTGAATGTTATGTCACTTTCACTTTTTGTCAATTTTCTCTACAGCAGGGACAGAAGCACTTGTCAGAACAGAAGGAAAGATGAAGGAAAGATTGATGGGGCAAGATGCCATCAAATTCTTGAGGAAGATCTGCTGCCCTCTGCCAGAAAGTAGTCAACGGGAAGATGTTTTACCTTCCAATATGACAATGACCCAGAGCACACAGCAAACCTCTGCACCTTCTGGTTGAAGGAGGAAAAGGTGAATATCCTTGCATGATCTAAAGCCAACTGAAAATCTGTGGAAGGACTTGAAGACTGCAGTCCACAAATGATCACCATCTAATTGAACTGAACTTGAGCAGTTCTGCAAAGAAGAGTGGGATAAATATTGCAAAGTCTAGACATGCAAAGTTAAAAGAGACAGAGACATATCCCAACAGACTAAAGGCTGTCATTAAAGCAAAAGGTGGTTCAACAAAATACTGACACAAGATGGTTATCCTTTTTCTAACTCAGTGATTCTGTTTTATTTATTTATTTATTTATATCTGACATGTTGGTGTTATATCTTCACTTTCATGTTATAAGTTGCACTGAATAAATATGGCTTTTCTATACTGTAGACTTGTAATAAATGTGGTATTGTAAATTGTTGGCCCGATGACAAATTCTCACTTTTGAATAAAAGTCTCTTCTAAATGTGAATATTAATCTAGAGTTCTGGAAGGGGACATAAACAGGATGCACTGAATTAAGGTTTTGGATATGAATCACTGATAAGAAAAACTTTAGATCTATTTGACATATTCCAAGAAATAACTACTCAAGTTGCAGCAGAAGTTTAATTTAAACACAATTTTCAGTAAATCCTACCTGTGTCATTTTTCAGTAAACACAGAACAAATATTGTATATAACTATAGACAATAGCAGCAAAATCTATACAGGCATAACCAAGTTAGAGTACACACTGAAGTTCATTATAGTTGCACGGCAGATAATGAGATTTCTTTTTGCTTTTAATGCACCTCCATTTTTAGTTTCTCATAAAAACTAAGACAGATGTTTAGACATCCCATGAGTCAAAGCCAGGTAAGCATGGAAAACAATACTGCCATGAGTTTGGATAGAAGAGTGAAAATGAAAAACAATTTTTGCTCTCCTATCGTGTTTGCATGCAATACGCAAAAGACATTACGTTTGCTTGTATGGGGGAGTAAACAAGTCAAATCAGGGTTGTAATTTAATTTCTAAAAAAAGGAATTACAGGGCAGATATCTAAATTTGGTGATGGAGTGAGAGGGGACTTGTTCATTTGTGTGGCACCTGCTTCAGTCTGAAGCCCAGGAGTATTCCAGGACAGATAATTCCACACATTCACACGGGATGTTATTATAACTTCAGCGAGGTTAGAGGAAGTCACCGCGGCAATTACTCACCTCCCACCAGCCTCATTAAACCTCTGACCAACCACGGCTCCTCATCATACACTCAGCGCAACGAGACGGCCAATCAGGGAGCAGACAGGCGGCATGCCGCCACCCACACAGTGACAGGGTATTGAGAGGTTGTCTGTCTGAGCACCTGAAATACATCTGTTTATTCACAATGTGTCGCCTGGCCAGACGGGGAGGAGGCTCGTCTCTTCCCTGCGAGAGGAGGGCAGGGCTGAACTAGTGCTGAAGACGGCCTCGCTTCCAGGGACTGTAATCATATGCTGCTTTTAGAAAATGTATTTGTATGATGATTTATGAGTAAAACGCCTGCACTAAAGGTGAATGACGGAATGTTGCTTTTTGTAGCTATAAGATCATCCTTAGTGGTATTTTATAGATATCCTGTCACGAAAACACACTAAAATGGTACAATTAAAGGGACAGTCCATTCAAAAATTTGAATTCTGTCTGTTATAATTTACACAGCGTTAGGTCCAACTTAAGATGTCAGAAGCTGCTCCTTTCCTTACAATGAAAATGAATGGGGACTGGGGCTTCAAAGATGACCCGAAAAGATTTAAAAAGTAGTCCTAAGTTCTCAGATACATCTATCATTTGTGTGGTTTGTAGATCACATTTGGCACCTAAAATCAGCATTGTTATTGTTAACTAAAACTGAAACTATTCAAATATTGTTCATTAACTAAATGAAATCTGAAATAAAAATAAATGTAAATATTAGTTGGAAATTGTAAAAAACTTTAAAAACTTGGTTTAAGTTGAAGAACTAAAGTCACAGAGGTACTCAAATTTGAGCTAAAATTAAAATAAACAAAATAATAAAATAAAATAAAACAGTGTCTGAAGAGGAAGTGAACATTTAATACAGGAATATAAAAAGAACAGCATAAATGGAAATGAAAAAATATATAATAAAATTACCAAAACACAAAGTAAAATGAAAATATAAACTTAACATATAAAAATGAAAAGTAAACAACTAAAAAAGAAGTGCATATAAAACGGAAATAAAAATGACTAACGCATAAAAAAAAAAAAAAAAAAAAAAGCTAATTCAAAATATTAATATATTATAAGAGTATTTAAATATTACTATATATAACAATGCTCAAAACCAATGACATTGGCATTACTCAAACCTGTCCTGATGTATCCTGCCATGTCATATTTGGATATGTGCACATCAAGACATCTTCAATCACTGAAGTTCAATGGGACCTTTATTCAAGTCTTCCAGTAAAACCAGGTGTAATAAAAAAAAAAGAGGCCAACAGTTGTAGAAGGCCTGTTGTATTCTTGTCTTTAGTTCTCTTGTCTGAAGGAGAACTGACGTGCAATCATTCCCGCCACACAGGAGAACCATTCGCCCACACCACTGCCATAAAGTCCCATACATGTCAAGAAAAAAGAGCCATTCTTACAAACAACAACAACAACAAATTTTAACTTGCATATGAGACATCAGTAATTTTTCATTTATTTATGAGATGTAGTTATGAACTTTGGGCTCCCCTGTGAACCAGGACCACAGCAAAAAAAACTAAACGTGAAATAAATAGCTTGCAAGATTAAAAAAGGAGGACGTAATATTGACTTAATATTGAGCAATTAGTGCGTCTCATCCCCGGTTGTTTAAACACGGCGTCCCCATGCACAGCCTGATGAATCTGCTTTAGATCCCGGCGGAGCGGAGCGCTGATGACTAACATGATATTTTTACTCAGTAATTATGTAACTCATCGGAAACGCAGCACAAGTGTGAAGCACATGGAAGGTGCAGATACGGTCCACGCAATCCAGGAATTGTTTGCCCACCAAAGTGTTTCTGACACCTTTTGCTTTGCACATTATGTCCAGGATTGTCCGTGCCAAAACGCTGCTTTAAACAACCTTTATTTTAAGGCATTGTTCTTGGTAATATTCAGATGGAATACACTGACTTGTATTAACTGGCTTGAAGACTCATTATATCATAGAAGAACATTCATGAAGTTAGAACAAGTTTCGAAAACTGGTGGAGACATTTCAAAGACCTTCCAGGGAGATTTGAGGTCAGCAGCGTCTCCAGTAAGAGCGAGAGGGTTTCTGACGACTAGGAACATCTGGATCCACCATTAATAAAGTGTATTTCTTCTTCTAGAAAGAGAGAAAGAAAGAAACACTTTATATTGTGACAGCTAATTATAATACTGCTTAGTAAATGGCAAATTACCGCTTAGTAATTACAAATGAATATTTCTAAAATAAATAAACAAATTAATGAATTTATTTGAAATTATGTGATGAAAAATCTCATACAGTTTAGCATCAATATATTAAAAAAATAAATAAAACATTATAATAATATAATATAATCAATTATAAAGTTAGTCTTGAAGTTTGGTTACATCATAGAATTGTAATAATAAAAATTACATTACAGGTTTTGCTTTTTGTTCTCATCATCAAGTTCCCCTTTCCTCCGGCTATTTCCTTCAGAAACATCAGTTACTTTAACTATTCTTGAGATCCCAGCATCTTTAGCAAGTGACGTACAGAAGAAAACTTTAATTAGTTACTGATATTCTCAGACCACCTTCCATTCTCACACATTCACCAAATCCCGATCTGTCTGTGAAGTTTTCTTTATTTTCCTTCTCTCTCTTTATGAAAGACACTTCTCCATAAACAGCTTGGCAGATATTTTGGGTGCTACACATTAACAATGACTGACCAACTTAATAGCTCCATAACTACTCATCTTCGCAAGTCCCCTTAAAGTTGAAGAACTGGGAGAGCAGATTGAATTATTGCATGAGCACATTTGTCATTCCTGGTGTCGAGCCCAAAATCTGCCAGACCATATGATAGCGTTACTATTATACGCCCGTCTCAAGAAAACAGTGCTGTCAATCACAACTGTTGCCATGCGACAATAGACCCTCCCCGCAACATCAAGACAAAGATGGGGACAAAAGTGAAACACTGTCGAAATTAATCAAACTGGTATGGTTTATACAGAGAAAGGAATTAATTATAAAAAGGCAAAATGATAATAAATGTAACATAAAAACAGTAATACAATAATAAGGAAGTAGTAAATAATAAGTAAAAGTAAAAGTAATAAGTAAGAAAAAAAGTAATAATAAGTAAAACAATAATAATTACACACAAAAAAATTATATATATATATATATATATATATATATATATATATATATATATATATATATATATATATATATATATATATAAATAATTATAGAAATTAAATAGATTAAAATAAAGTATAATACTAAACAGAGGTCATACGTTTTTTCATTATTTTTTTTTTAATTAAATAATTTTATTTAGATTTTGCCAATCCAGGAAACATCTTATGTCATCTGCAGCCTAAGGACAATTTCTAATCAATTCTAATAAGACAAGCCTATGTTTAAGCAACTAAACCCTGAAAATAAAAATCCCTGATATTCTAAGGTCTCTAGAGCCTAAATCCTCTGCTCACCTGACACAAAGCAGTAAGCTCAAACAACCATAAGCCTAATAATCCGATGATGTTTAAGTTTAAGTGATAGCAGCTCCAGGCGATAGCCGAACAGGCAGAACAATGCTGCCTCCTCCATGTGCTGTCACAGTAAACCCTGACTGGATCTCACTGATCTGACCCCCCGTGGACAGATTAAACACCCTCCTCAGTCCTATTGCCCAAAATGTGACTCGAACCTAACTGCCATGATCAAGGGCACGTGAAACCTTTGGAGGTGAATAAATGATTACTAATGCATGCTAAACCAGCACTTAAATAAATCTCAGGTGTTTAATGTTGCACTACATGCACCTATAATTGTACCATAATTGGGGGCTTGTCCGGGTTATGGAATTTGTAGAACTTATTTATTTAATGTCACTGGGTAGTAAATGAGTAAAAGTAACTGGGTTTATTTGTTTAGACAATCATGGCATCACTTGAAGCATTAGATAAAAGATTAGCAGAAAAATTGTTTCAAATTGTTAACAATATATTAATGCCTTATAGTGCATTTAGCAGATTGTGTGAATTAAGCAGTTGTGATTTCAGTATTCTGAATCAATAGTAAAAGTAAAATTTCACAGATCTCTGAACGAATTTTGGTACTATAACAAAAACTATTGTTACCATTTTATAATTTTTGTTTTATTTTGTATTTAAAAAATACAAAAAATAAATAAGTTATTATTAATGCAAGTAAAAATTATAAGTAAATAATACATCAATAGCATACAACCTTCAAATATTGTTCAATTAAGTAACAACACTGCATTAAAAAGATACAAATTGTGAATAAAATTAACAAAACACAAAAAAAACAATACAGGTTTTAAAGAACAAGTGGCAGGCTTATTTTGCTTACACTTAACACTCTTGCGACATATTTGTATGTCAAGGGCGTTTCCTCCAAAAAATGTAAATTAAAAAAAAATCTAAAATTAAAAAGTGTATAAATCATTTGTTTTTCATAAAAAAAAAAATTGTTGGGACACCTTCTCATTCAAAGAGTTTTCTTTATTTTCATGACTATGAAAATTGTAGAGTCACACTGAAGGCATCGAGGGCTATTTGAGCAAGAAGGAGAGTGATGGGGTGCTGTCCCAGATGACCTGGCCTCCACAGTCACCGGACCTGAACCCAATCCAGATGGTTTAGGGGTGAGCTGGACCACAGACAGAAGGCAAAAGGACCAACAAGTGCTAAGCATCTCTCGGGGAACTCCTTCAAGACTGTTGAAGACCATTTCAGGTGACTACCTCTTGAAGCTCATCAAGAGAATGCCAAGAGTGTGCAAAGCAGTAATCAAAGCAAAAGGTGGCTACTTTGAAGAAACTAGAATATGACAGATTTTCAGTTGTTTCACACTTTTTTGTTATGTATATAATTCCATATATAATTCCACGTGTGTTAATTCATAGTTTTGATGCCTTCAGTGTGAATCTACAATATCCATAGTCAAGAAAATAAAGAAAACTCTTTCGACACCAGCAGGTAAAGTATCAGTGGGAGTCCAAGTCTCTCTCGCCTCCTCTGAGCCCATTGAGTTTTAACAGACCCACTAAAGTGTGCAGTGAGTTTAGTGGGGGTAATTGAGAATGAACAGGGTAAAGTCACATGAGAGGAGAAAACGCGATATGATCGGATGTGACTGGTTATATTCAGCTATGATGGGTTAATGTGATAAATTTAACCTCTGTTTGTGCACGTTCCACAAATCAGTCTGAATGAACAATATAATGTAATTAATGGGATGACTTATTTTAAAAAGTAAGCAAGCAACTAACACAGTCATAATCACTTTGTTACATCAAAATAATACTTTAGTAATCAGCTTAGTGAAATATGAAGTAAATCTCAGTACATGTGATCATGTAAAATCTGAATGTGATCGGCAAAGTTGTAAACCCTAAAGTGCACAATAAATAAAGTTAGTGTTTCCCAAAAGAAAGAATCGACATACTCTGAACTGTGTAAATATATTTGCGTTATTATCACTTGTGAAAGATGAGCTGCAAAGAATCAGTGGATTTATTTTATTTTATTTTTTTCACTGTACTTCAACAGTTAATCCCCTTTTTTTAGTGTTCCCGTTATTTTACTGATGACTGATTCTCTAAAATCTCAGGGAGTTTCACGATGTGGGATTCACAAAACTCTTGAAAGACGGCACAGTACGCAGTTTATTTGGGCTAGCTGGCTCCACTGAATCACAACCTGTACTTTTGATAAATAATAGATGTTTATATTTTCTATCGAGCATTCAAAATATGGAACTATGGCAATGGGTGTATTGTGTCTGACATGCACTGTACATGGTAAACCAATCACAACAGACTGGGCCATCTGACCAATCAGTGCAGAGTAGGCACATGGAAAGGAGGGGTTTAGAGAATCTGAATCTTAGAACTGCTTTGAATGAACCATGTGAGAATCGTTGGAAAATAAGGTGATATTAAATGCATGTTTTGAGAAAAAAGTGTTTTTGACCTTGCATGCATGTGAACATATTGTAGGAGACTCCCAAAACAATATTAGGAACCTTAACAATGCCATAATGGGGCACTTTAACTATTAAAAAGAAAAGCTGAACATATGTTCACAAATAAAGCATATTCTTCAAATTGTTACTGCCTTCAGTTATTATTTTGGAATAAATGTAAAATGTTTAAAAACACTAACTTGGTGAGATTCATACTCTGAGACAAATAGAATATTGATTACATTGTGAATATAAAAGTATAAAATAAAATTAGTTGAGGTCAAAAGTTTACATACTCCTTGAAGAATCTGCAAAATGTTAATTATTTTACCAAAATATAAGAATAATCACGAGGGAAAAACACACTGAAAGAGTCCAGGGGCGTGACAACAAAATGCATGTTATTTTGAATTTAGTACTGACCTAAATAAGATATTTCACATAAAAGACGTTTGCATATAGTCCACAATAAAAAAAATATAGTTAAATTGATAGTTGAAATGACCTCGTTCAAAAGTTTACATATTCTTGACTCTTAATAATGTTGTAACCTTGATGATGCACAGATTTTTTTTTTTTAGTTCCTTTGTTTGTCCTGAATAGCTAAACTGCCTGCTGTTCTTCAGAACAATTCTTCAGGTCTCTCAAATTCTTTGGCTTTTCAGCATTTTGTGTATTTGGACCATTTCCAACAATTACTGTATAATTTTGCGAGCATTCTTTTCACACTGAGGACAAATGAGGGTCTAATACGGAACTGTTACAGAAGGTTCAAATGTTAATGCAGTACTAAATGAGAGAAAAAAAAGAATTAAAAGATATTTAGGTTAAATAAGAAAAATGTACAAATCTTAATTCTGATCAAAAGTTTACACCCCAGGCTATTAATGCATTGTGTTTCCTTCTGGAGCATGAGGAAAACTATTTTCATGTTGAGCTAATTCATACCCCTTCGTTTGAAGTGTGGTCCTGAAAAATCTTAGTTTGAAGGGCTATCTGGGCCTTCCCCTTACCAGGTCCCCTACCCCTCCAACCAAAAGAGAATCGAGACACCCCTACCCCTTCACGTGGGGAAAGGGGAAGGGCTAAGGGGTAGAATTGGGATTGGGCCTTAGTTTGCCATTAAGAAGGTGATTAGCTACACCTGACTGAGTTAACAAGACATTTTTAGGAGGGGGTGATTTTTTTTTTTTTTCTCTGACATGTTGATTTTATATCTTTTACTTGAATGTTATAAGTTGGACTGTAAATAAAGCTGGATAATACAAAAACTTTGTCCATCTTCATTTCAGGCTGCAGAGCAACAAAATTTTTCTCACCGTTTGTGGCAAATAAAAACAAATGAAATACGATTGTTAATATGGCTATAAAAGATTGCAGGTAAACAGCAACATGACAACATTATGAGAATCTTGAGTTGTGAGAAAAAGCCATGGAATTCTTCGAGTTGCATCACACCATCTTTATGGTGAATATATGAGTTGTTATCTGGTCGGAGGTACAGGAGGTTCATTACCCAGAATCCCGTGCTTAGGGTAAATCACTACTCCCTATTACCACTCCCCTATATAAACTGTGTTTGGACTCTCAGGGAGCTTTCACACTGGCAGTTTAGTGCGGAACGGGGCACGGTTTGAATGAAAAATCTCTAATGTGAACACCATCATCGGACTCGAGATTACCTGGAGAAGGTGGTATGAGTTCGGTTGCTCCCGAGCTGTGGCATGGTTCGCGTGAATCTGCAAGCAACACGGACTCGGGTGCACACTTGTTCAGGAAGTAAAAGTAACCCACGCATGTGTAACACTGTCAATATCATTGTTTCCTCAACACATGAGAGAGTCGAGGTTGATTCCACACACTACTAAAAGTCAAAATTAAATTGTTTAAAATTAAATAACGTTAGGTGACTGCAAACGTATATGGGTTCGATACAACTATCTGTGGGCGGCGCCGGGAACAATCGCACTCGGATTTGGACTGCCCCAACCTCTGCTTGTTACTGTTGCTGATTCTGGATATCCCTGCTGTTTTCTCTGATCATTGCCTGTTTCACCATTCTCTTTATTAAACCACTGCATATGGATCCGAACGTCTCTGACTCCTTGTTACAGAACCGCTACTATGGACTGCCCGTGCACAAAGATCGGTTAAAAGATCACTGTCAATTATCGCAATTTCAGATTGAGTCACACATTTTAATACGTTAATCAATCCTGAAACTTTTCAGTGTGAATACACAACCAACTTTGTTGTACTGAGAATATTCTGACTTAAATGGCCTCTGATTGTTTAATTGCGTTCACATGCTCTACAAAAACGGCTGTGATTGGCTAAAATACTCAAAGCTCCAACAAGTAAATATGTATGTAAAAACGCATTTGAAAGCAGCAGGTACCAGAAATACCTGAATTTATTACAACACCATTATATATAAGGCTATATATTTACTTTTTTCAATTATATAAAGCAGTCAAATCAAGCAGTTTAATTAGCTATATACTGTACATTCTGAGTGTACTGTACAGTATATATGCAGGTAAGGTCAGATTCAGTCTCATGACAACACATGTAATATTTACTTTTAAAAACAGTGGGATACTTGCATATTTTAAATATATATATATATATTTTATTTAAATTGCTGCACACTTGTCTGCTAAACTTTAATTGTAAGCAGTGCATTACTATAAATGTGTCTTTAATTGCTTTTTACAAACTGACTGACAAGTTGTAATTATATTCTGTGATAAGTGACAGCATGCCAACGATACTGCTAATAGAGCCAATGTTAAAATAAAGAATATTCCTTTAATAATTTGAGTTGAGTATTTCAAATGTACATGCGTCATTATTCGTGCTTTTGTATAGTTTCAAAACGTTAATGATGGTGAACAGGTCCAAACTTTTATTTGTTATTCTGGTCTCAACAATCATATTATTGTAACATCAATACACTCCTGACATTAGGACCTATTTTCAGTGTTTCCCCTAATAAATGTGGAGAAAGCACATGCAGTATGTGGGTGTGTGTCGCTGGGGTAGAGAATATATGTGTGTATGTGTATAATTAATGTTCATTTAGACAGATGGAGGAAGCAAATGCAGAGGAAAGAGAGAACAGGGAGGGAAGGTGTGAAGAGATGCAGTCTTCCCCCCACCAGCTGGGGCAGGGTATGTCTTAGGTTTACTCAAAAACAACATCATATTTGTGGTCTTTCATTAACAACTTCTGACCGTTGGTGGATATCATCCATGTTTAATTTACCAGACTTGAACCAGAATGGACCAGCATGCCCTAGAAATCACTCAGAACACAGTAACACGCATCACACAGCAACATATATCCACATCACCCTTCTGAAGAAAGACCAACGCTCAAAATTAAGTCTTTACAAAGTTAAAGTCACTTTGATTGTGATATACTTTAAGAGATTTTACTATGTGATGTTCTATACTTATATATTATGTTCTATAATATTCCAGTGTTCGAGGCCAGCAAACTTTTGGGGTCATGAAACTGGATTTCGAGACTAGTCCAGGGTTTTTGTTAAATGTGTACAACCACAGCCCAATTCTATGTTGGGCATTGGCTCCAGCAGCAGTCCCAATGAAAAAAAGTATCTGAGTCATATCCATATATATATATATATATATATATATATATATATATATATCCGTAACACCCCTAATATATATATACCGAACCGTGAATTTTGTGAACCGTTACACCCCTAATAGGGGTGTAACGGTTCACAAAATTCACGGTTCGGTTTGATACGATACACTGATGTCATGGTTCGGTTCGGTTCGGTACGTTTTAGATACAGCAAAATGTAAAAACATCTCAACTTTTCAGAATGCCG
The DNA here is from genome assembly GCF_003368295.1 of Carassius auratus. Classification (NCBI taxonomy): domain Eukaryota; kingdom Metazoa; phylum Chordata; class Actinopteri; order Cypriniformes; family Cyprinidae; genus Carassius; species Carassius auratus. The sequence continues at coordinate 11,061,535 of NC_039264.1, read as the reverse complement.
CAAGGGCACCGCGGGTCATGTGACAAGAACTAACCAATCAGCTTCATCCTTTCCCGTAACAACGTTGAAAGCTCAGCCAAGATGAAGGAACAGCTGATCATAGTTGTATATGGATTGCAATTTTGAAATAAATTTAGTAGCAGAGCTACTGCAAGTGATTTTTAGAGCTGCAAATCCATTTATCCTTTGCTGAAATTTCCGCGTCTCATGGAGAGAGCACGTCATTGTTGCTTAGCAAAGGCAGATGCCTCAGGGGCGCTTCTGCCCCAGCGCTTTGGAAAGGAGGAGAAAGACGCGACTAGCGTTTTCCACACGTTTTAGGCGCGATATGTGAACGGCCCCTAAGGCGCTCGCTCACTCGGTATGCGGTGAAGGCTCGTTGCAAAACGATGCATTTAACAGACCAGAAATAGAAGATCCTCCAATAACCAACAGGTCTGGCTAAATGCTGCGGGGATAGATTGTTGCGTGTATGTTTCTCCTTTTTTTCGTCTTTTCCCAGATACTGACACAATACGGTGATGTCGGCATAAATGAGTTGACATATTTCAAGTATTCCCGCTGGTGTTTTTTTTTTTTTTCGCTGGTGTACCCTATTGTCATGTAGCAGATGCGACATACTGTTGTTTTTTTTATCCACCACTCTCTTGCCATCACCATTATAGCTTAAAGGGAATCCAAAGTGCACCCAAACACCAGACCTGTTGGTTATTGGAGGATCTTCTGGTCTGTTATACGCATTGGCCATTTTGCAACGAGCCTTCAGCGCGTACTGAGTGAGCGAGCGCCTGACTGAGTAGCCTAACATAAACAAATAAGTGTTTTTTTTTTCTTCTTCGGGAGTGTCCTTTTCTTCTTCTTTGTTGCCTGTTACGTCGTTTGGGTTATTGGGCTACCTTGTTGAACGCATATCATTATATTTCTTTTTTTTTTAATATATATATAATTAATTAGTCCAACGAACCGTTCGGTATACATAATGCGTACCACATACCGAACCGAAAGCCTCGTACCGAACAGTTCAATACGAATACGTGTATCGTTATACCCCTAATACATATATATATATATATATATATATATATATATATATATATATATATACAAGAAAATGCAGGATGGGGACCTGGTTCTATGCATCGGTTTTTGATTGGATTTTGATGTGAACGTGCATTAAAAAGTGAAGTGAAGGCACAGCTGTTATTTTTTAAACCCTGGGTCGCCAGACTCAAGGCGGGCGTACTCGGTGCGAATTCGGATGGTAGGAAGATTGTATGTCCACGCACATGTCACAAGTGAGTTTATCTGAAAATCGTACGGACGAGGTGATATACGACACGATTTTACAACCTGCCGATTTCGCACAAAGTTAATATAACTGCTCCCCCCTCTCTCAAAACTGCATATAAAATATTGATACAAGCCGTGACTGTTTGCTATACTGGTTCTATTTCAGCAACAGGTAACAGGGACGTCTGGTCACCCTAGTGTGTGTGTGTGTGTGTTATGGTTTATGGGGACACAAATGTCTATAATGACATGGGTATTACAACGTGGCTTTATTACAATTACAAACATGGTTTATTAGGACACTTCCTGTGCCCTGTCCACACACTGCTAGAAACCTCATACAGCGTTCGCTGTTCCTTCCAGAGTTCAGCGAGTTTATCTTCCTGGTCAATAGTCCACATTTACCCTGGCGCTGCTGTCTTCGTCTTTCTTCTTCTGTGTTTTTTCTAGTCCGTGGTTGGTCAACTCCAGATAGATCAACAAATTGGCTCGTTCAACCACATGTCATGAATTCAAACCGATAGCTCACAAACTTTTTAGACATGTTTAAAAATGATCGGGAAGTCGGGAAGTTCTGGTAAGGCACTCTGCTTGGCTCGTAATTTCTCTCACATGATAAGAGCTGCGACCATACGACCATACACGATTGAAAGAAAATCGCATGCGAACTCGTACGACAGCAAAAATCCCACTGTGTATGCCACCTTTAAAAAAAAAACTAAATAAAAAAATGGGTTGCCAGGATGATATAAATAAAATGTATACATGTGTGTAACAAAGTCCAAGGTTCAGGTTACTACAAGGAAGCGGGAACCGGCAAGCATAACTTTAATAACAAAATAAACATAAACAACAATATGAAAGTAAGTTGCATCCACCCCACGACGGACTCCAGTGTGTATCTGTCTCTCTGTGTTTGCGCTCTGGAAAGCATAGAATAATTTTATTTACAACGTGTTTTACAAGCATTGAACATTGTAGCCAATCATAGACATATCTGTTGATTTCTTGAAAATTATTGTGCAGTGTAGAGATTCATTGAGATCTTCTGAAACTGCGATAAACTGAAATGAGTTACAGCTCAGTGATTATTACTGATAAAGCTCAGTGATTAGATTATATATTGGAGATAATACATTCAGAATTTAAATAAAAGTTTTGTTTTTCATGCCGCAAAGAAGACCAATGTGGTGAACATATAACATAGATACAAATACATATAAATGGGGGATTTCTTCTTGAAATTGCATGATTGACATGGTGATAATCATAACAATGGATTGGGCAAAATATTATGTCAAAATAGAATTGTATGAAAGCCAAAGCAACCTTATTTATTTCAGAAGCACCTTCAGTAATTGATTTTGTAACAGAAAGCATCTTTTCAGAGCTCCTCCATGGGATTTGAGACATTCGCTCAACTGTCCCTGCCCTACTTCACTATATATATACATACACACATGTAAGGGATGAAAAAAAATATTTTAATCCACAATGTGGAGCAAATTACCTCTTATACTGTATACTAGACTTGAAGACTGACTAGTTTATCAAAATCAATTTTACAGTACTATAGAGAATCCTGAACATTTATGGGTTCACATTTGGGCATCACACCAGACCACCAATGAAAGCTCACATCAGGGGTTCTCATTCCTGCCTGGAGGTCTTTTAAAGACTACAGTATGATAGGAGCTGATTGATGTGCACATGTTATATTGAGAAACAGCAAATATGGAGCATAGAATGTGCAACACAGCAGGTTTGTCTTGAAACATACAGCACTGCGTCTGAGACATGAACAGTAGCCTGACCTATTTGACTTTAGTCATGGCAGTCAGTGCAATGTTGCAATGTTGCAATCTCAAATCTATGATATTTCTCTCACTTATTCAATTGTGAAAATTTAAATCAATAGCTTCTACAAAAAATATGTAATTAATATGATATTCTAAAATAGTTCTTGAAACTGTGGGATTGCTTTCAGGGCCCATCTTAACGAATGCAATTACAATTCTGCCATCTTTGCACATGGGCACTACTTAAGCATGACATTTTAAGAGCCAATAATTATGGAAACGGGGTTATTACAGTAACAAACTGTGACAAACGAATAGATAATCAAGAAATGGGAAAACAAGCAGAAAGAGAAAGAGTAGCTAAAATTAAGAGATAAAAGAATTACAGAGAAAAAAAGGCCCCAGTGTGAGTTCATTAGTTCAAGGTTTATCCCTGACCCGAAGCCAAGCCATGTTGTCCATTTAAAAGTCTATAAATTTCCATTCTGCTTCATCCTTCCTCTCTTTCCACAGACACACACAGAGGACCATAAACACACACTCAGGGCCAACAGCTAACGCAACGCAAACAATCCCATATCCCTTTAAGCAGTGAAAACACTTGAACTGGTTGGGTAATTAACAGGTATTTGTGTTGAGATTAAGATACAGAGACAGCTTAAGAATCATTGACTATAGCTTAGTACAAGGCTAGCCAATCAATGAGTAAACGGGGAAATTGGTGCATTAAAAAGAGCACCAGGTGAATACAGATCTCAAAAATGGAGAACAATTACATCTAACTTAAAACTCATGCTTGTCCATGCAAGTTTCCATGTTCTCAAAATCTAGAAAACTTAGACAGCACATTTGGGCATTACAGACCCCAATTTGATTGTTAAAATGCACCAATTATTCCAAAAAGAGCTGTTTATTTAGGCAGCTGTAGACTCTGAGACATAGACAAAAAAATAAATAAAATGCATTTCATAGGGCATGTGTCAATCAACTAACTAGTTTTCCTTTACACTAATCAGTAGATCATGAAGACAAAGGGCACTGATACACGAAACATTGGACACTGATGATTAAATGGCATGCAACATTTAACAGATTCTTATAAATTCACCACCAATTTGCTAAAATTTTAAATAGTTATGAATTGTCATTAGACTGTGTTGGCGAGGCTGACAAGGCTCAGCATTTAAAATGTTAAATTTTTGTAATAACAAGGTACAACCAATATTCTTATTGTATTCTTTACTATCATGCTGTTTTGTAAAATGTGCTCAAATAAATGATAACTGGAGAGAAGAGTATGTGAATGATAGGGACTGGGAGAAGGAGATAAAGTAACCATGGTGGAGAAGATGGAGGGAGGAGCCAGGAGCAGGAGGAACCAGAGTCCAACCAGGATGAGGCCCCAGGGAGGGCAGAGCCATGGTGGAGAAGGCTTATATGACACCCTTGGGATAAGAGACAGAGACTGAGCCTTTGGAGGTGGAGACCCAGGTGGAGCCAAGCATATGGAGAGCCTGGATGACACCCGAGGTCCAGAGAGCACAGGTGAAGCTGACGGCTCAGGCAACCAAGGCAGAGAGTGACTGCAGTGGAGACAGAGTGACTGAGGATGAAGGCAGAGCCGGAGTGAAGGAGGAGCCTAACAGAGCCAGAAGGATGGAGTGATGAGGCAAAACCAGAGGAGTGGAGTCCTGAGGCGATGGATGGTCGATGATTGACCAAGGCGGAGCCGGAGGGATGAGGGAGCATGGTGGAGCTAGTGGGATGACAGGCCACGGTGGAGATGAGGGAGCTAGGAGCCAAGGTGGAGTCAAAGGATCGGAGAACCAAGGTGGAGTCCAGGACTATGAGTCTGGAGGAGGAGACAGGGGATGTCTCCGAGGTGAGTCAGAGTGCCCAGATGTCAATGACTAAGGGTGAGCTGAGGGACTGGCAGTAACCAGTGGAGACAGGGCTGAGGAACTGGTTGTCTTAAGAGGAGGCGGGAAAGGGATGCTGGGTGGGAGTTTAAGAGTCACAGGGAGCTTATGAAACATAGGAGAGCTGGATGGAACCAGTGGAGACCCAGAAGAAAATGGAGGTTCAGGGGAACTAGGAACAACCTCTCCAAACAAGTCTATTAAGTCCTTTTTAAAACAGTCCATTAGTTCCTCATAATAATCTCCAGTGACCGGTTGCAGCTCACCATCAGCGGTCGGAGTGTGGATTGGGCTTCCCTCCTAGCCCAAAAACTTCACGAGCACTCCCTCATGTATGTGCGGAGTAGCTGGCTCACACACCTGGTCAGACGCCACTTCAGACTCAGGTTCTATAGGGCGATGATCGGCTCAGTCGCTATTTTATGCACTGGCTCTTGTGTCACGGCAAGTTCAGGCTCTCCGTCAGCAGTGGGGTCAGGCACTTGCTCCGTGCAGCGGGATGACGTCTTGCTGGTCTCTGGATGTAGAGTGGGGCTACAAATTGATGAGCTATTGCAAACAATATCAACAGAGCAGATCACCTCCCCAGAGCCAGAGCCTCAAGACACGTCTGCCCAGGTGAGTGAGCCAGCAACACCTATATTACTGTGGGAGTCCTCGTGGAGATTAATTGTTTAGACCCAGCCCACACTACCACCTTTGAAGGTTAGCTGTCGCTAAATGAGGAGGATTTTTTACTTCTCCTGTCCCCACTGGTCCCGCCCATCTCTCTTTCATCTCTTGAATCTCCACTGGTTCTGCCCAGCTCTCCTTCGTTGCCAACTCCTCATCTCCAGCTTTCATAGAGGGTCTCACTCAGCCTCCCACCCTCCTCGGTCCTTGCCAGCTAGTCCATCAACCTTGTCTTTGCTTGCCTCTGAAAATACCTCAGCTCACCCTCAGAATGCCATAACCAATAGGTCGGATGGAGCTTTGGGCCCAATAGTGTCACCAGCCCTAACTTCACCATGGCTCCTACCTCCGATGACTTCACCATGGGCCACTGTTCTGGCTGGGCTCTGGCTATATATCTGCCACCTCTTGCAACTGGCCTCCCACTGGCTCCTCCTTCCCTCCCTTCCTTTCATTCCTTCCAATAGGTGTGTCTCACCCATTGGCATATATTTGGACTTGTTTTGTTTCTGCCCCTCTCCTGCTCCACGTACCCCCAGTGGGTCAAACAACTGGATTAATCCAGAAGAATCACATACACGAACAATTAATTTAAAAGAAGAAAGAAAGAATAAGAAGACAATTAAGTAAACAGTATGGGGAAAATACAAAAGCATACAAAAGGACAGAAGAAGAAAAGACAAAGGAAGAGGACAGGAGAGAAAAGCAGAGGTTCTTAGCTCACTTCCTGTTGAGACGTCACTTCCTGTTTGTTGTTGACGGCTGTACTGCGTTTGAGCTCCGTCACTATATTCTTTTCATTGACTATTTTTAACTTAAAAATCAATTTTATACATCATCGTTTCCGTTTAAATAACGCGTGAATATATCCTCTATTGTATTCTACAACAAAAACAATCAGAGCGCCTCGCTATCACTAGTTTTATTTTGATCTCCCGGGTCCGCTATTAGCTTTTAGCCAGTTAGCATCAGCAAGCGTGGTTGCTGCTAACTGCGCTTACATTGCTAATACTCTATTCACACACATTACCACTGCTGTACTCACTGTTACTTGCTTTAATGGCGGATGAATGTCTCCACTCTGTGCAGCTCGAGCTCGAGGCCGTGGGGAAGCAGATTCGCGACCTGGAACAGAGGCAGGCCCAGCTGAGAGAGCGGAGAGCCCCAGAGCGGTCGTGCTTCACGCCGGGGTTAACGACACCACGCTGCGGCAGACGGAGACGCTGAAGAGGGACTTCAGCAGCCTGATAGAGACGGTTCGCAGCACGACGCCCGCTGCGACGATCGTCGTGTCAGGACCACTGCCCACGTATCGACGAGGACACGAAAGGTTCAGTAGACTTTTTGCTTTAAATGAATGGTTGTTGTCATGGTGTAAGGAACAGAAACTGCTATTTGTCAATAACTGGAATCTTTTCTGGGAGCGTACTAGACTGTTTCGCGCTGATGGATTACAGCATAATTGGAGCGGAGCTTCTCTCTGACCACATCTCCAGGACACTTCGCTCCATGTGACTAGTAAGACAATTCTCAAATAACCATTATGATGAGTTTTGTTCCAACCGCTTAAATGCTAAAAGTACTTGCGCTGTAAAACCTATTAAGACTGTGTCTGTTCCCCGAATAGTGAGGTCAAAATATAAATATAAATATAATGTAGGATCTAGAAAAAATCTTATCGTAATTAAACCAGAAAAATGTAAAGTAAATGAACAAAAACAATTTTTAAAGTTTGGGCTCATAAATATTAGATCACTCACACCAAAAGCAGTTATTGTAAATGAAATGATCACAGATAATAGTTTGGATTTACTCTGCTTGACTGAAACCTGGCTAAAACCAAATGATTATTTTGGTCTAAATGAGTCTACTCCACCAAACTACTGTTATAAGCATGAGCCCCGTCAGACTGGTCGTGGCGGAGGTGTTGCAACAATATATGGTGATATTCTCAATGTGACCCAGAAAACAGGATACAGGTTTTACTCTTTTGAAATACTTCTGCTAAATGTTACTCTGTCAGACATGCAAAAGAAATCTAATGTATCTCTTGCTCTGGCTACTGTGTATAGACCACCAGAGCCGTATACAGAATTCCTAAAAGAATTTGCAGATTTCCTCTCAGACCTTCTAGTTACAGTTGATAAGGCACTAATCATGGGAGATTTTAATATTCACGTTGATAATGCAAATGATACATTAGGACTTGCGTTTACTGACCTATTAAACTCCTTTGGAGTCAAGCAAAATGTCACCGGGCCCACTCATCGTTTTAATCATACACTAGATTTAATTATATCGCATGGAATCGATCTTACTGCTATAAATATTGTACCTCAAAGTGATGATATTACAGACCATTTCCTTGTATCGTGCATGCTGCGTATAACTGATATTAACTATATGTCGCAGCGATACCGTCTGGGCAGAACTATTGTTCCAGCCACCAAAGAAAGATACGCAAATAACCTGCCTGATCTATCTCAACTGCTATTTGTACCCAAAAATACACATGAATTAGACGAAATTACTGACAACATGGGCACTATTTTCTCTAATACAGCTGTTGCCCCAATCAAACTGAAAAAAGTTAGAGAAAAACGTACTGTACCATGGTATAACAGTAATACTCACTCTCTCAAGAAAGTAACTCGAAGTCTTGAATGCAAATGGAGAAAAACTAACTTAGAAGTTTTTAGAATTGCATGGAAAAACAGTATGTCCAGCTATTGACAGGCTCTAAAAACTGCTAGGGCAGAGCATATACACAAACTCATTGAAAATAACCAAAAAAATCCAAGGTTTTTATTTAGCACAGTGGCTAAGTTAACAAATTACCAGACGCCACCTGATTCAAATATTCCACCAACGTTAAATAGTAATGACTTTATGAATTTCTTCACTGATAAAATAGATAACATTAGAAATACAATAGCGAATGTAGATTCTACAACATCTAACACTTCAGTTTCATCCATCGCACCCAAAGATAAACTGAAGTGCTTTACAACCATAGGACAGGAAGAGCTAAATAAACTTATCACTGTATCTAAACCAACAACATGTTTATTATATCCTGTACCCACTAAATTACTGAAAGAGCTGTTACCTGTAGCCGAAGAACCGCTTCTCAATATCATAAACTCGTCGTTATCTTTAGGACACGTCCCAAAACCATTCAAGCTGGCGGTTATCAAGCCTCTTATTAAGAAACCAAAACTAGATCCTAGTGTACTGGCAAATTATAGGCCTATTTCAAATCTTCCATTTATGTCTAAAATTTTAGAAAAAGTTGTGTCTGCTCAATTGAGCACCTTCCTGCATAAAAATGATCTGTATGAAGAATTTCAGTCAGGTTTTAGGCCCCACCATAGCACAGAAACTGCACTTGTTAAAATTACAAATGACCTGCTCCTTGCGTCAGACCAAGGCTGCATCTCATTTCTAGTCTTACTTGATCTTAGTGCTGCGTTCGACACCATAGATCATGACATACTCATAGATCGATTACAAAACTATACAGGTATTCAAGGGCAGGCTCTAAGACGGTTTAGATCCTACCTGTCCGAACGCTACCATTTTGTTTACTTAAATGGGGAGTCATCTCATTTATCATCAGTAAAATATGGAGTGCCACAAGGATCCGTCCTAGGTCCGCTTCTATTTTCAATATATATGTTGCCCCTTGGTAATATTATTAGAAAATACGGAATTAGCTTCCACTGTTATGCTGATGATACTCAGCTATATATCTCAACGAGACCAGATGAAACTTCCCAATTATCTAAGCTAACAGAGTGTGTTAAAAATTTAAAAGATTGGATGACACACAATTTTCTCCAATTAAATTCGGATAAGACAGAGATACTAATTAATGGACCAAAAAAACACTACACAGAATCTTGTAGATTACAATCTGCAACTAGACGGATGTACTGTTACTTCCTCTACAGTCAGAAATCTGGGTGTTATATTAGACAGCAATTTGTCTTTTGAAAATCATATTTCCAATGTTACAAAAACTGCATTCTTCCATCTTAGAAACATTGCCAAGCTACGAAACATGTTATCTGTTTCTGATGCAGAAAAGCTAGTTCATGCATTCATGACCTCTAGACTGGACTATTGTAATGCACTTCTAGGTGGTTGCCCTGCTTCGTCAATAAACAAGCTACAGGTAGTCCAAAATGCAGCAGCTAGAGTCCTTACGAGGTCAAGAAAATATGATCATATTACCCCAATTTTACAGTCTCTGCACTGGCTACCTAGTAAGTTCCGTATCAGTTACAAATTATCATTACTTACCTATAAGGCCCTAAATGGTTTAGCTCCAGCGTACCTAACTAGCCTTCTACCACGTTACAACCCATCACGCACCCTAAGGTCACAAAACACTGGACTTTTGGTCGTTCCTAGGATAGCAAAGTCCACTAAAGGAGGTAGAGCTTTCTCACATTTGGCTCCCAAACTCTGGAATAGCCTTCCTGATAATGTTCGGGGTTCAGACACACTCTCTCTGTTTAAATCTAGATTAAAAACACATCTCTTTCGCCAAGCATTCAAATAATGTATCTTTTTAATTGTGAGTGTAGTTGCATCTGATCAAAGGTGCATTTTTATTCATTAGCTTGGGTTAAACTAATTTTACTTTGTTGGATCAGCAGCTATGCTAATGATGTCTCTATTTTGTTTCTATGTTTCGCCACGGGATTTACATCCCGTGGTAACTAGAATTTACACAAGCTCCAGTCTGGATCCAGAACACCTGAGAAGAGATGATGCTGACCCTCAGATGATGCTAACCCTGAATCAGCAAACAGAACTAACAATTATTGCTAAATGTGTGACTGAATAACTTAATTAATAATATTGATAGTTCATCGTCTAGCTGACTACGTCTTGTATTATTATTATTATTTTATTTTTTTCTAAAATCCTGTCAAATGTGCACAAACTACTAGCTACTACTAAATATTGTAGAAACATAATTTTCTGTAAAGTTGCTTTGTAACGATTTGTTTTGTAAAAAGCGCTATACAAATAAACTTGAATTGAATTGAAAAAAAAAAAAAAGGTTTGGTGAGGAAGGCTGGTATGGGTTGCTATCGGGGCAGGGGATGGGGCCAGTCTCAGGGGTCACAGTGGTTTAAGGTCAGAGCAGGGGCAGTAATTGAATCCAGTTTGTGGTGGAAAAAGGGACAGTGGAAATGCCAAGATTATACTGGGACAGGAAACTCACACACAAGTAAACACCTCTGTTAAACTCTGTACTCATTTCTCACACTCACACATAGTTGTCTTAAAAGAGAATGTTTAGGGTTAGTTAACATTTCCTTTACTGCAAGTGCAGGTCTGTATACCTCATAGTATATTGCCTAATTTGTGATTAAGAATCTATTAAAAGCAAAACATTGGCTGACTTATAACTATAGTGAGGTAATAAAAATTGTACTGCGCTTAGTACAACAATCTACTGTAGAACTCTATTATTTAAATCTCAAAACCAGAGCTAGTGAAATTTGTTTCAGCAGCTTCAATCATTATTTAATCGCCCTCATGTTGTTCCAGTCCCAGTATGCAGTTATTTTTGTCACCACAAATAGCTTTTTCACTAGCTTAAATAAATATTAATATACATATAAAATATGAATAAAATAATAGAAGGTGCTCCGTTTCATACATACAAATACAAAACATCATCATGATAACATAACAATAAATGCAATAAAACTGCAATAAACATTACTTAAACAACATTAGACATAGCCCGAAACCAAAATGAGCATAGCTGATAACAAAAGGCTAAGAAGAAACAGTTATTTCAATGAAAGAATCATCAAATCAACAGTGAATTCTCAGAATTCCGTATCATTTTCCACTTATTATATTACATTCTTTTAAATTTCGTTTTTGGAAGTTATTTATTTTTTTATTTTATTTTTTAAATGTCCCATTTGATCCATTATTTTATTATAACAATTATTATTATTATTATTTTATCATACAATAACCAATCACAGCTGTCAAGTTTAACTGGCAATCATTCAAAAATGTCAAAACAAAAGATGTTATGCCAGGTTTGAAATCAATGTATTTTAAAGAATATTCTTACTTTGGCAAAAATATTGAAATGTAAATGAAATGTAAAATTATGCTCTGTGCTTCACATAAAAGTGCTTGAATGAAAAAGAGCAGTTAATAATTCTGGAAAATTCTCATTTTCAGTTTTCTTCAAAGGAATTCCCTTTTTTTTTTGGGGGGGGGGGGGGTGACTGATTCTACATTTTTGTACGAAGTGTCTTGCTGAAGGGCAATATTTTCAAGGCTCTGGGATAAAACCTTGAAAAAAAGTTTCCAATAATTAAAAACAAATAATAACATCATGTATTTTATATTATCTGAAATCTCTGAAATTGGGTCTGAAATTAAAGTATTAGTTCACTTTCAAATAACAATTTCCTGATAATTTACTCACCCCCATGTCATCAAAGATGTTTACATTTTTCTTTTTTAAAAGAAAATAAGGCTTTTGATAAAACATTCCAGGATTATTCTCCTTACAGTGGACTTGGACAGTGGTGGACAATTGCTACCAAATGGTTGAAGGTCAAAATTACAGTTTCAGTGCAGCTTCAAAAGGCTCTACATGATGCCAGACGAGGAATAAGGGTCTTGTCTAGCAAAACGATCTGTTTTACAGCAGTGGATATATGTTTATGACTCGTTATTATGATGAATCTGGTATGTAATGCATTTTTATTATGCATGTTTTGATGTGTACTGCTAACACAAATTTAGCAAATACATTCCTTATAATAAACAGAACTGCTTGCGTCTTGCGGAAGAACATCGTAGCCGGAACTACTTCTCTCTGTTTATGTCTATGAAGAATCACAAAGGTACTGGGTTACTCCGCCGCGGTATCCCCGAAGCAATCTAAAATAGTCAGAATATAAACACTTATTATAGGTGCACCCTAGTGATTCAGGACAAGCTAAAAACACGGTTTGGAAAATGGATTCATGGTGTACTCGCTTATTATATACATTTTTCTACATTTTGAACACAAACAAAGTTACGGATCGCAGCTCTGATTGATTATTTTTTACCGGGAGCGATGGAGTTTCTGCAAATGGCAATAGGACCACTGGGAGGAGCCAGAGGAGCTTGATTTTTTCACAGATTATCTGTCTCATATTGTACTGTCAGGACATAATGACAGGTTTAATAAATCTGTAAAAAAAATTTTTTTACAAAAGTTCTCTACAGCACCTTTAATTAAATAAATATGATCGCCGCACATTTCAAAGTCAGATGCTGCTGTAAAGACGTTCACCATGGAAACGGCTATGTTCTCCTGCTCCAAAAGCACCTCCTGTTGGCAGAGGATGAATCAGCATTTTCGACAAGCTCTTCTGCTGTTTTTGTGCAGACCAATGCAAAATTCGACCCATATTTTTACGCAGCAAACACTTAGTTGTAAATGTGAACTGGTGGATCAACACCTCTTGCACTATGGGACAGTCTCAAGCCTCCCATTTTTCATCCAAAATATCTTAAATTGTGTTCCGAAGATTAACCGATCTTTTACAGGTTTGGAACGACATGGGGGTAATTGATTAATGACAACATTTTCATTTTGAGGTGGAGAAACCCTTTAATGTCTTCATTTTTCTTCTTGTTGATCAACCAGCTTGTTGAAAATGCTGATTCTTCCTCTGCCAGCAGATGATGCTTTTGGAGCAGCAGTTATTTATTTGGCAGTATAAGGGACAGTCTCAAGCCTCCAGGTTTTCATCCAAAAGATCTTCAATTGTGTTCTGACGATGAACTGACCTTTTAGGGGTTTGGAACGACTTGGGGTAAGTCATTAATGAAAAAAAATATATATATTTTTAGGGTGGAGTATTCCTTTAAGATATATTTATATGTTATTTCATCAATATAATAATTGATTGGTAATAATTGTTTAAATTAACGTAATAATTGACATTTGATACATTTGATTACACTCATCCCTTTCCTTAAAAATGGATTAAAGGCTTAAATGTGTGCTGAAAACTTTTTTCTTGTGTGAAAACCTGTAACTGAACTGTATATAATGGGATTAATTTTATTTGTGCAAGTCTTAAAAAGTCTTAAATTTGATGTAAATAATTATGCAGGTATTCAGATTTCATAATAAATATAATTATATATGAAGCTCTGATGTTATGAATGGCTGTTAACTTTAATAGCCAAATTGGCAGGTGAGTGAAAAAGTTAATTTCAAACCTAATATGTATATATATATATATATATATATATATATATATATATATATATATATATATATATATATATATATATATATATATATATATATATATAGTGAACCAGCAACCTTCTGGGTATCTAGTCTTGAGATTTAACCATTAGGCTACACAATCCATTTCCAAAATACAAAGTTTCCCTTTGAAAAACAAAAATCTTGACAGTCATACGTATTGTCCACATTTGCAAAGACAGTTGCAGATTGTATGCGGCATGTATGCATGATTTTAGCATTTGCAAATGCTCTTGTGTGTATGTGGGAGAGAGTGAATGGTCATGGGCTTTCATAAACAGATGTCCTGCCGTGCCACCACCCACTGCTGTAACCTGAACTTCATATCATCTTGAGCAAAAAGGCTCTATAGATGCAAACGCAGCACGTCGAAAAGTGATTACAGTTATTACTGAATGGCTGTGGGTGACATGCGTGTGGTTCGTTAAGTGTTCGTTTCCTGCTATGGCATGGCAGGGGCAGAAGTGGACGCATAGGGCAGTCAACATTACAGATGCCACAGTGAAGGGTTAGTAATGCAGAAACAAACATGTTTTTAGCCTGGAAACATGAAATGGGTAATATAAAAACCCTTGTGGGAAGCAGGGGATAAACAAGGAATAAAAGTTTGCAATGCACTTTTTTTTCTTTTCTTTTTTTTTTTTTTGAAAACCGAAATGGAATTTTAGACCAATATAACAAAAATTATTAATTTTCATGTTATAGTGGATATCCAGACCCAGACAAATATTGTGAAATATTATAGCAATTTCATTGCTATAGCAAAATCTTTTTTTGTAATATTCACTCTGTATTTTTACATTATTCATTTATTTACATCTAATGTGCTGAGAGATATCTTTATTATGGGCATTTTATGGCACAAGTAACTGTAGCATATTTAGTTCTTTACAAAACACATGGTGAAATTCATGCAGACATCACATATGCAAACTCTCTCTTTGTCTTTTCTCACTCTGACTGCTTTATTTAAGATTCTCAGCCTCTCCCAAGGGCTAACCTCACCCTCCAGCCCTAAGACAACTATATTTATCCCATTCTGTAGCCCACAAACCCTGAGTATAGATGCATACAATTTCTGGGGGGATAGTGGATATTGTTGTTAAAAACACTAAACTGAGATACTTCAAGAAAAGCGAAGCCAATTTATTATTAACACACAGTTCTCAAACGGATCCAGTAGAGAAGACGCCATCTGGACTATGATAAGAAAATGAAATAACAGATTCAAGAGCGATAAAAATCACAGAGCTCTGTGAAATATTGTTCTTTTGTTAAAAAAAAGTACATTAACACCTTTATGTTGATTGTCTCCATGTGCCCATGTGTGTCATGGTTGGTAAACTGTGATCTCTGGGTTTTTTGTGGTGAAGTATGTGTGTTTCGCGTCTGCACTGATTAGTTTGTGGGCGTCTCCGTTAATTGTCATCATCAGCAGCTGTCACTCATTACACACTCCCTATATATTGGCTTGTCTCATGTCTTGTGTTTGTGAGAAGGTTGTTTAATGTCTGAACCTCTGTCTCTGTCTGTGTCTTCCCCCGGAACCTCATCCACTCTCTGCACTTTCACAAAGCATCACAACTTACCTTCGGCTCTATTCCCTGCAGTTCCTGTGCCATCCTCTCTTGCTGCCTTCTCACTGTCACCATCCGGATTACTTACCGCCATCTTGGATTGTCGTCTTCCAAGCATAGTGTAGTACTCTTGTTTATTGTTCATTAAACTCACACTTGTTTCCAGCTCCTCCTTCACCCAGTCGTCACAATGTGATCTGATCATAGTTCCAGTGCTTGGCAGAGGCATGAGAGCTCAAATCTGGCCTCTGTACAAAATTCGCACAAGCTTGTTTACACTATTGCTGATCCAACACCAGTGTTACTAAACCAGAGAGGTCGTGTCTACAAAAAAAAAAAAAAAAAAAAAAAAAACCTGTGTCAAGTGGACATTTTATTTGTCTGTTTTTAATCAGTGGGAAAAAAGAAACCATTGTTTATAATTTTATTACAACCACGCTGCAGCTTATTCATGCAAGATGACAAGTATTTTCAATGCACAGATCACTGAAGTAATCTACAAAGCAGTGGACTTGAACTTATCACTTATCAAGGGTGTATGGACTTCCACCTTTTTTCACACCAAAAATGAAATTAATACGCCTCCAGCTGAAGAAAGTGTCTCTGCACCTCACTCCAAATTGATCTTAACACAGGAAAAGGTCAGTGAAAAAAATGGGAAAACAAAGTAACCAGTGTCACATATTTGCAAAAGCAACCCAGATATTTGATAGTAAATTTAAAAGTAATCACGATACTTATAATGCGTTACCCCCAACACTGGTTGTCATTGCATATTATTACATGGCTCTGGGAACACTTAATTCTGATTGGTCAGTCGCAATGTGTTATCCTTCGAAAGCAACCAGTAAAAGCTGATAACACAGGCTCATCCAGGTAACTGAATTCTGCACTATACTCTTGATAGGAACAGTTTTTCTTTGTGGAAGCTTTGCTAATAAATCTTAAAATTACAATAAAATATTAAAACTCAATTCAATATTATGTGTACAATTACTTAATTATGTCTTCCTGGTATCACAGACTCGCTCTATTGTTTCATACAAATGCAGCTGCTGCTGACATTTTTGTACAATGTCTATGATTATAAGATTACGAACAAACTGGTAAGATTTTAAAACAATATATTTCATTGTCTTAATTAATTATGGAAAAATGTTGTGGAATAAGTGGTATGACTGGACCTTCTCCCTTAAATGTCAGTCTAGTTTGAACTTGAGGCTTGCTTGCAACTGCTGTCTTCACGGAAGTTTTGTGTTCAAATATTTTACTAATTATTTACATATGTGACATGTAGGCGTGTAATAACCAGGATAATGTACATCCAGTTGGTTATTATCGCCAGTGTAAGTTACTTTATTACTAATTAAAAAGAAATGTATTATCAATATTGTATTTAAATTACTTTTCTAATTACTCTGTCTAGAAAGTAACATAATTGTTCAAATTGTTCATTACTTCATAAAACCATATAAACATTGATGCATAGAAATTAAACTCTTAATTCTGAGTCTGAGTTAAATATGGAATAGTTTAGCTTCTTAGCTTTAAAACAACTGCAATACCTAAGCATTTTGGACCCACTTTATATTAAGTGGCCTTAACTAATATGTACTTACATTTTAATTTAAATTATTTAGTAAAATGTACTTATTGTGTACATACATGTTTTTACATTGTACTTATATCTAAAAAAAAAAAACTACATGTAATTACATCTGCATTTAATTTCTGTAATTACATTTATAATTACACTGTTGACCCATACTTTACACCTTAACCCACCCTTAAACTTACCCATACCTCCAACCCTCTCCCTAACCTTACCCCTATCACACCTCAACAGCAGCAAAAGTGTTTTACAATACAATATGAACACAATAAGTACATTGTACTTATTTTTTTATGTAAGTACATCATAGTTAAGGCCACCTAATATAAAGTGTGACCAGCATTTTAATAAAATTGTAACCTTCTGTACTTAACAAATGTAATTACTCTGCAAAATAATAATAAGTTTTAATCAACTTTTGTACATGTACCAGAAGAAAACATTACTGGTGCATCTTGAGAAAAAAAACAAAAAAAACAAAACAAAACAAAAGAAAAACAATGTAACTGACATATTTAAAGGTATGTCAGTGCAAGTTTCTTTCAGTTAAAATAGCTAAGCAATGCTTTTTGGTCTGGGACTAGGCTTAAGCCTTGTCTGTGAAACCAGGGGTACATGCATCAAGCTGTAAGCATTAAACTTTTCAAAGCAGTTAGTACCATATTTCACGTGACATAATGAGGGCTGCACAATATATCGAAATTATCGAAATATCACAAATGTAAATATTGCGATAAGAATACCGCTCTTAATAATTTTCATAATAGGCTTTTTCAATCAAAACATTTGAAAAAGGTCAAAGTTTTAGTTTGATGCATATAGCAAATAATTGCTTGACATTAAAAAGAGTTACGTATTAAGTTGCAGAAAACAACTCTTTGCCATCTGGTCTTGCTGTCTGACTCACATCTGAAGTGCGCGCACAAGCCACATCTCGAACAGCATATCGAACAGCATCTCTTCAGTCACTTGCAAAGTGCGCACACACACACACACAGATGCGTTTCAGAAATTACATACACAGAATTATGTCAATACTTACGTGCAAAGGCAATAAAGGATTTTTGTCGAAAATTAGCTATTGATATTTTTGAGACATTCAAGACATCCTTTATCATGTTTATAAGTATCTTCAATCAAGTTACCCCCCCCCCCCCAAAAAAAAAAAATAAGGTTACTTCATAACTTCGAAAAGCCCCGGAGAAACCAAGGCAGAGCTCCGTATAACACCAGTTACCGCTGTTTCACTTTGTTTGGAACGCTCTAATTGAGTTCCTTCATTCTGACTTTGTTTAGCCGCACGTCATTATGAAGTTACAGTGCCGGTTTGGAGTTATACAGTGTTCTGCCTTTGTTTTACTGTCCATTTTAGTCTGTCACATTTTAATTACGGTGTAGACAAACAAATTAGATGGACCGCGATCTACCAAACAGCTCCATATAACAAAGCACCGGATAAGACCAGATATTTTGGCAGCAAAACGTAATCGTTTCTTTCTTTTTTTCTTCTTCTTGAAATACAGATTGTTCATCAGGCTATCACTTCTAGTTGGACGCGTGTGGACTCGAATTCTGTAGCTAGTATCATCAATCATACAATCAGTACCCTGCTAACAGTTCACAATTAAATCTATATCCTACCTTTCCTTGTAACCTGATAAAATCATTCCATGGCGACGTCATCGGACTGATCGGAGATGTTTAATCCACAAGCAGTCTGAGCATTATTCCCATTTGTTGGTGTTCTCATACATCCACAAGTCATTTTTTTAGGTTAGACTATTTCATACAAACCAATAAAAAAAATGATGCTATGTCTAGCATTCTTTTACATTACTGAGCATAGTAAATAAATAGGTATCCACAGTATCCACTCATGTTTCAATTTAAGTCTGCTTGTAATGAAAAAAAAAAAAGAAACTTAATACGGTCACATTAATACAGTATATGCAATAGCCTATATGAGACAGCCCATGATCACTAGATTTTATACAGTTGTTACTACAGTATAACGATTTTGTAAATGGTGATCATCAGCCAAATATTGATAATGTGGAAGTTACTAGGGTTGGGTTTCAATTGGGTTCTTATCGATACCGGTGCCTAATTGGTGCCTGAACCAACACTTAAAAAGAAAACAAAACAAAAAAACACATGAATAACATTAAAGAACAAATAAACATAGCATTTACATGCTCCTTACATGCACTGTGATATGTTTTATGTTAAATATTAAAATTTCTAATAAAAATATCAACATGATCGTTTTATAAAGTATGCGTTCATTTGTGTTAAGGGCTATACTTTCACTGGAGGAAACAGTGTTGGTGTGATGAGCATAGGGTTGCCACCTTCGGCGAATTGATAACTTTTCCCATTCAGCCCTATATCTGGAGTCTTGTGTTGAAAGGGCAGACGTCAACTCTAGGGGCCCTATTTTAGAGATTTAAACGCAAAGTGTAAAGTGAACGGTGCAGGTACACTCAGGGTGTGTCCAAATCCACTTTTACTATTTTAACGACGCAAATACGGTTGGCCCGCCCGGGCGCATGGTCTAAACGGGTTGTCCCTATTCTCTTAATGAGTAATGGGTGTTTTTTGGGCGTAACGGGCAATAAACCAATCAAAGTCTCATCTTCCATTCCCTTTAAGAGACAGTTGTGCCCGTGCCATGACGGATTTGCTATTTACACGGGGGAATTTGTCAAGTGCAGAGACAGAACGCGTCTCCGAGATGAAACGCAGCTGCTCGTGTGTGAGCAAATAGATTCTGATTCTGATTCCAAATTCTAATACATGCAATGACTATCCATCATGACATGTAGGCATTTATATATATATATATATATATATATATATATATATATATATATATATATATATATATATATATTCATTTATCTATTTATTTATCCTACCAAAAAATTTTATGTATTGCAATCCTTTAATTTTTTATATTTGGCATGTTTGTGTGCTGCTGTGCATCCCTCTATATAATAAGCAACGTGTACGCTCTTTAAATAACAAAGAAAAAACATTGCGGCAGACTTTAAACCAGGTTTGAGTTGGTCTATGGCACAGTCTATTTTCAGCCCCTTAAAATATCATTGTGCCACCAATGCGCCTTAACACCATTTTTTTAGACCAGCATGCCCATGGGTGCACAATTGAGCGCAAATTCTTTTGCTAATTAAACGATATTGCGCTGGACAGGAAAATGCGAATGGCACCGGACTGAGTAAGCACACTTGCGCTGCACCTTGCGTCGCATTGCGCCGGATGTTTGATAGGGCCCTATGTTTTAAACTGCACAGGTTTGTTTACCGAATGCTGCGCTTGCGTGAAAGGACTTTAACAGCACGCGCTTTAGAGATTCCGTCGCTATGGAAACAAAGGCGTCAAAATAACGTGCAAATGAGCTTCTCTAATACTTCTTTCTGATTGCTATTGGTATCATAAATAGTACAGAATACTTTTTATTTATTAACAAACTTTTTTTTTGTCTAATGTAAAATACGGGACAAATCATGTCACATTTTGATTTGATATGAGACGCATAATTTTACCATTAAATATGGGACGGGAACCCAGCAAAAGCTTTACAGTAGATGGGAAACCAATTGCTCCCTCGTGAACTTTTGTAAACTGTATTCATAGATATTATAATCTTAACCCTAATCTATTGATAAACACACACCTTGTGTCCTTTCTACTTCTGTTTGAGTCTGCTTGCGCTGTGCATCGATGGTCACTTTCAGAAGTTGTAGTGATTCTTTCTTTTCCAAGAAAAAATGTGAAACAAATTGGTGATATAATGTTCATTTTTTAAATATTTTAAAATATAATTTAAATAGACTTTTTCACACTGTAAGCAATATCGTATCACATATCAAATATCACATTTTTAACAAGGTATCGCATATCGCATTTTTTGAGCTTGAGCACCTGCCCCTTTGCCCTTTGGTGCCCAAAGTGCCCTTTTGTCAAAGGAACATTTTTGTCATAACGTTTCCTTTTGTGAATGCCTGCTCATACCCAATCTAAATATTAGTCAAATTTTGAATAATAATTTAGCCGTCAATAAGATGGCCAACATGATGACCTTTGACCTGATGATGACGACCTCCTCATCCCACCGGGACGATTAGTCACGCTGCACGCGCATTTTTTAATTGTCAGAGGATATTTTCAACACCGTGGAAGCTGGTAAGTGGTGTTTCATTCTCAGAGAAGAGATTTTGATATTTATTTACTTATTATTATTTTACAAGAACGACGTGATGTGAGAACATGCAGATATGTTATTTATATTGCGGTGTGTAGCCTGTAGTGTAGAGTAACGTTAGCGTGCTGTTTGAGGGAGAAACGTTTCACAGCCAAAATATATACACAAACTTGCTTACCATGTCAACGATCTGATATTCCGATTCTTCGTTTAAAAACCTTTAGAAATTATCTTGATCTATAACGAGATGAGCGTTGCAGTTCAGAGTCCTGCCAGCCGGATTTAACGTACAGCACTTGAATTCCCCAGTTTCTCCCGAAATACAAGTGGCTGTTGAACTGGACGAAGAATAGAGTAAACTTTATTGTTCTGCTATGTGTGTCTGATATATGAATAAAACACGTCTGCAAATTACATTTGATTAGATAGTTTTTGCTGCTTCCATAGACATAGACTACCAATGTATTTTTTTACTAGTGATTATGTATATTAAAATGTATGAAACCTAAAATAAACATTATGTGGTTGAAAACACTGCATATTAATTGTGATTTATGACAAGCGCTGAGCGCGTCCGTCTCTGGCTCAGTGCAGGCTGCAGCCAACGCGCGAAAGCTGTTTGTGTTGCCAGATTGGAAATGTCCAAGTATCGTACCAGAAGTTCAAAATTATCGTATTTGGAAGAAAATTATCGTACACTAGTCAAAATAGTTATTTATCTATTCTAAACCAACAACATTTTGACACAACCTGCAAATGACACCAATAGATAACAAGGCGTATTTTTGGATGGAAGCAGTGAGACAAAATACTATCCCATTATTTTCAGTGACTGTCTGCGTCGCGGCGCATATTAAAACATATTAAAATTATTTTTAACACTTGCTTTGTTGCTTCCATTGAAGAAGGAATTTAGCTGCTGCTGCGTGGTGCAGTTAACATCTGAGCCGCTGTCACCGGAAGACTGCGTGTTGCCAGATGTTGAAGGGGTTCTTTGCTCTCATGGACCGCAATTAGTGCTCGTTGGCTTTAAAGCAGGGCTCTCTCCTGCATTCTTAACACACCCTCAGGTGCACACGAACGCATTTAGAGTGTCTGTAATGAGCCGATTTCGTGTATGTACGAGTAAAGAAGCCCTATGACTGCCACTACCATCATTTAAATTTTCACAAACTTCGGAAATTATTAGGGGTGCTCCGATCACGATCAGCCGATTGTTAATGCACATCTCATCAGTAAAGCCGGTTCTCTAATCAGCGGTTAATTCCATCAGGTGCCTGATTTCACATAGAGCACCTGTTACTACACAGACCCTTTGTTAACTGAGAAGATGCACCAAAAAACGCTGAAAATGAAGTGGATTTGCGCATCTTCTCTATTAACAACGGCTCTGTGTAGTAACAGCTGCTCTATGTGAAATCAGGCACCTGATGGAATTAACCGCTGATTAGAGAACCGGCTTTACTGACGAGATGTGCATTAACAATCGGCCGATCGTGATCGGAGCACCCCTAGAAATTATCGTATGCATTACATTATCATCGTACATCATACAGAGGTAAAAAATTATCGTACAAATACGATAATTATCCTACGTCTGGCAACACTGGTTTGAATCTGGCAGTTCTGTGATACCACTGAACATTCTAAATCATACTCTCAGGGGCACAGAAATAAGAATCCAATATATGGTGCAATAATGCTAAAAATGTTAAAATGTAATTTACATTTGAAATTATTTTTGTTAAAATATATCTGCCGACATTTGGACTGCCAACCAATCAGCAAACCACAGCTGACTGTGACCCCAACAGTCTATGTTATAAACAGATAATTTTTGATTGCACATTGCTAGCTAGCAATGTGTCGCAGAGCTCCTTTCTTAATTTTTTAGAACAGCCGGACACAAGGCCTTAACGTTACACCTGATGAGGATGTTTCTCTCTCCCCGGACCCCGGGCCCAACATCAACAGACAGTGTTGCCAGATTGGAAATGTCCAAGTATCGTACCAGATGTTCAAAATTATCGTATTTGGAAGAAAATTATTACATTTAACAATTAACTACATTTTGACACAATCTGCAAATTACCACTAGGAGTATGGTTGGACGGAAGCAGTGCGACAAAAATACTGTCCCATAATTTTGCACAGTAATCTGACAATAAATGTGTCACACCCAGATTTTCATATGCACACCCAGAGTCTCTTTTCTGGCTACGCTACTGGGTGGAAATAATTTTTCTTTTTTTACTTTTAAACTTAAAATTGTCTCTTCTAATCTTTTTCTTTTTCAAAACTGCATCAAAGCATTTGCTGCCGTATCAATACATAATCATCCATATCAATACGCGAATCAGCAAGGAATGCATCACAATATATTGCTGTATGGCTATTTTGAACCGCGCTATTTAAAGCCTTGTTCCATGTGCCCCTTTTATACTTTGAGCACCTGCCCCTCCAAAGGTCTCTGCACGGCCCTGTTGTACAACAACATTATTTACTTAGTTCAAAACAGACTTGTGTGCATAAAAATTTGTCACAAATGACTTTTTTTTTTTTTTTGCAGTGATAAAAGTTGATTAAAATAAAATTAAATAAAATAATCTGTATTTTCTTGGCAATAGATATTCAGTGTATGCCATCTTAAATCTTGCCTATGTCTACGCCTACGTCACTTCATTTACAGTCATCCTAACAAATGTAAATTATAACTACTAAACATCATTATGAGTTATCTGCAATATGCAGGGATAGCTTAGCAAGTTTTTCTTTTTATAACTTTTAATAAGTCACGTTTAATCTTGCTTCAATTAAGTATGATCTAGTAGAGTATTAATTAGATTTTGTTCGGGCTGAATTTTAGAGTGCACTGTATTTCACCAGGCTTGGTGTTTAGTATCCCAAAACCTTAATTTTAGGCTCTGAAAACAGTTAACAACCAGTTGTAACAGTTCAAAGGTTACTGCACAATTACAAGGTTTACAAAATTAATTCAGTAAAAAGAGGACTGGAAAAGATTTACTGGTCTGGAATTACAAAGAAAATGCATGAGACTCTCAGTGAAATGATATGAGTACCCTAATACTGAAACGCTTCAAGAAACAGACATAGCAGTTTTGAAATAAAATAATAGAGCCCTGATGGGGGAAGCTGAATGAAAAACGCAGCGAATTAGTTTAAAATGTTTGTTATATCTATATTTGAAGCAAAAACTAAAATTAACTTGTCATCAATTAACTAAATCTCAGAAAAATAAAAAAGCATGCTGGGAACTGGCCACATTATATATATATATATATATATATATATATATATATATATATATATATATATATATATATATATATATATATATATATATATATAAAAGAAAATACAATTTAATAATAATAATAATAATTAGTTAATACAATAATATTAATAAATACAAAAAAAATTATGTATTTATTAAAATTGTATTTATATATACATTTTTTTATAGATTTGCTTGAGTAAACTTAAACTAAATTTAAACTTAAAAATATAAATAACATATTAATAAAAACTATAATATGGACATTAACTAATATATATATATATATATATATATATATATATATATATATATATATATATATATATATATATATATATATATATATATATATATATATATGTATGTGTAGTATATATATATTATGTTGGAATGCATGATAATAAATCACATTTTTTAAGATCTTGTGATCAAAGCAAATGTACAAGTAGCTGTGATTTGCTTGAGATAAAAACTGTATGAATAGCATGTCACAATAAATCTGGCATTATAAAGTGTGTAACAAAAAAGCAAATGGCACAGATGGACTGTTTTTTTCTACTAGATAGAGACACGGCTGGTTGGGTAAGCTGAGTGATCGACACAGGCAGATAATATATGTAAGAGAACAGAGACTACTCGATAATCATGCTAATCCTGAACACTGCCAAACATTCAGCACACTCGCACTGCCAAGAATCTGCAGAGAAACACTCACACACGCACACACACTCATAGACACAAATCACGCATACGCTTACACCCAAACACACATGGAAACACACACACTCCGACTGACATACGAGCACAAATCATCAGAAACACTCACTCGCACACAGCGCTGCTAAAAAGATGCATTCAAAAGGCTGCCCATTTCTCCGCCACTCTCCCAGAGTTGCACATTACAAAGAACACTACGATCTCAAAGCGCAAAAACGCCTGAAGACAATTAAACGAGGTCTCTAAAAGGCATCTGAAACGCAGCTCCCTTTGAGAGAATATTCTAAATATAAACACATATTGGAAATGGGATTTTATTTTGACTTCAGGCAGCTATATGTGGTCTCCAAGGCAACACTTTTTTGTTTGTGCTAATGGATGGGATAGAGTAAGACGCGCATTTACATTGTAAGTGCGGAACTTCCAGACAGATAATTAATAGTGAGATGCGTTTCAGTTCAGTGTAACCCACCTTTCCAATCTGGTCAGCTCTCAGTGTTTTGGCTCAGAGGCAGAAACATATTTCTGCAGCTGAAATATATGCTAAAGTACAACGAGTCCATATGTGTTGTGTACGTTTCTGCTTCTATTCTAAAGAAAACGATTAAGCCTTTCAATCTCACTTCTTAGTTTTCCGTAAGATCTGTAATTATACTACAGATACACTAATTGCTGTCACTTTGCATTATGACAGAAATTAAACTAATGCTACAGTCGTCTCAAATCAGTGAGCAGTCCTCATTAATCTATCTTTCTTCATAAGCAATTACATTAACGGCTCTCTCATCTTCATCAAGAAGAAAATGTAGCTGGAAAATTCACTAGATTTCCAAGAAAAACAAAAGGAGTCCGGATTTTCCGGATGGAAATGTTGCCTGTTGTTTTGATCTCTGATCCTAAGACTTGACATAGTTTGAGCTCCTCCATCATTTTATTAAAATATCTTTTAAAAGCCTGCATTACAAACTCAGAAAAGCCATGAAATTTTTTATATCATTTTGAAATGAGCATGACATTGTTAGCATCTGCAGAGTGGGAGGTGCTACACACATCAAAACAGCACAAGGTTTGACAGACTTTCCCACAGTTCATCATTAGTTTATCTTTAGGAGTTTAGGAATAATACTGATCCTACATCCTCCTTGTTACCTCGCATTATTTATTTTGATGGGTTTATGAATTTAGGTTTCTCCTGTCAGAAATCCCAAGGATCCGTTTTCCAAATTCTCTTTAGACTGGGAAGAAGTTTTGATTTCTGAAAGTTGCAGTTTCCGTTCATGGTACAGTGAACTCAAGTAAAATTAGCCAGCTAAATAATAAAAAACACTTTACACAACCTTCAGCCTAAAGATAATGTTCATTTTATACACCTAGTGATATACGCTAATTCACTGCATTTTCATGTGGAAAGGAAGCAGACTCATTGAAATGGTTTGAATCTTAAGTACCAGATTGCCAGGCTGTCCTCAGAAACACAGAAAGTCTCTCAAACTGATTCTGACACCTCTCCTGTTAGCCCATCAGCGCTAACGCTAACACAAGCATTCACAGGCACTGCATGTATCACCACAGAACACATCCCTTCCATGAATTTCTTCCCTATCAGGATTAATTATGGCTCCTAATGTTGGCTGCGCGTGAGAATGACTGTCATAAAAGGGACATTTTTACTGCCACTCATAGTCATGTCCTCTTTGCACTCCTCTGTGTGGGATGATGACATTGACGCCATTCGTGGACACCCACCAAAATGGCTCTCCCACTGGCAAGGGCCGAGCCAGAGATTTCTGATTTGGTTTGCCAGTGCAACATAACAGATGAAAATGGTCTGGCTAAGGAAGCCTTAGCATGAAAGCCTTGAGTTGACCCGAGACTTTCATCATTCTCATCTGCCAAAAAAGATAATGCTAGTCTGAAGCAAACTTATGTTAATATTTGTGTTAATAGACGTTCATGTGTTCGCCAACAAAGATGGGCACAATTATTATTTCCACAACAAAAAAACAAGCAGTGAGGCTTTTTCCTTCATTTGATTTATAATTCTTTTATTATAAAAAAAAATGGAGCTAATCATTTTAAAAAGTCAACTAAAATGTTTATGGATTTATAACCTTATATTATAAATCCACAAATTTGTTAAGGAAAGATGGACAAATGCTGTGTATTTTAGAGTGAAGACACTTTATTTGATTCAACCATACTTTTTTAGACACATCTATAGCTAGATAACAGAAGTACTGAGTATTTAGCAAGAGATGTGCCAACCCGATCTCACGGCAATTTGTACATTTTTCACAGGGTGGCTTATTCGTACGAATTCGTATGACCACACTCGTACAAATTCATATGATTGTTGCCAAATTGTACGTATTTTACGATTTGCATAATTCGTATGAATTTGTTTGAATGACCTACACCTAACCCCGCCCCTAAACCTAACCGTCACTGGGGTCGTATAAAATCATACGAGTGAGGTCGTACAAATTTGTATGAATAAGCCACCTCATAAAATACGTACGAATTGATTGTGAGATAGCATTGGATGTGCAAGAACGATAATATAAAAATACTGATATTCACTTTCTATTAAATTATATTTTTGAATATGTAAAATAAATATTGAGATTAAGTAACAATAAATTCAATCATCAGCAGTTTATTGCACCTGCATTAAAGTAACACTTTTTTGACAAAGAGTTAGAACAACACCAAAAATAAACCAAATGAAAAAAAAAAAAAAAAAAAAAAAACATCGATATAATGGCGCTTTTCCACAGTGTGGTTCAACTCGGCTCGGCTCGGTTTGCTTTTCCACTGCAGGTTAGTACTGCTTTAGAGAGAGTGGGATTATTCACATTATTCACGTAATTGTTGCGCTGCCTCTACTGCCGCGACTTGTGAAAAAATTTTCATGCTGCATCGCCCCATCAAGCTTTCGCTGGATCCGCTCCTCTGCTATCAACAAGAGGAACGTCTGTACTGCCTCAGCAGACCAAAAAAAAAAAAAAACGCCATATATTTTGGAGCACACAAAGTTAAAACTGTCAGGGTGATACAATAGTCCTGATATTATAATGAATAAAAAAAAGCCTCATTAAAAGGATGACATTCTTTAAAGAAAAACTTTACAGTCGGCTAAATAAGTGATTTAGTCCTATATTTTACTATAGTACAAATACAAATGGTCAGTGCGGCCAATCAAATTCATGTGGTGTGACACATAAGATTGGATGATTTGGGTTGTAAAATGTCAAGTGTGAATCTAATAATAAATTAATAATTAATGATACTTGCAAAAAAAAATCTATATTGAAAAATCTTTTTATGTAAATTGTCATATGTTTTCAAGCTGTAAAGAAAATATATAATTAGTACTTTTTACTCAATGGTCACGCTGCATTACATTTTAGAAGGTATTTTTAAAACCATATACAATTAACATGAATATAAAGAGCAGATCGCGCAAGGTGCTAGTATGGCAACATTGGAGGGGTCCAAACACATGCAAGGTTACAAGCTTCCAAGGCTCTCTTTGACGTATCTGCAGCAGATGAGGGCCGTCTGTGTGCTGCTCTCACCAGCCCACCAGTCTGACAAACGGCACCTCGCTGATCCGTGAGAGCTAGCGTCAGGGAGCCCTCTCGACTCGCTGAGACTCAGCCCTAGTCAAGACGTCAGAAACACCATCACCATCGCCATCATTCACAGCCAACTCAGCCCAGACTCAAACAGAACAGATGGACGTTCACAGAACATAGAATGCATACATTTACCCGCCTGGGAAACATGCTGTACCCACATGCACTTCACACAGAAGAGAGAAAAGTCTCAAATTAGAGCTCATTAACGTCTCAATTGCTTCTAGATAGAGGTGGATTTAAACAGAGATACAATGGTGATGCAACTGCCTTGATATTGTAATGAAATTTTTCAAAATATTATTTCATAGAAAAAATTGCTTTACTGTTTATTTTGATTGATTATTATTATTTAAAATAAAAAATTAAATAAAATAGAAACATGAAAAACTCCATTATGGTGTGTCAAGGACAATAATTATATTACAACTATAATTTTATTATTCAGTGTCATATAAACTGACTTTATCAAGGCAAGGTTAGTTGTGGTTGTAAAATGTCATTGGTGTAGTTCCTCAATTTATAAATTAATGCACCTTTTATTTTGAAAAATATATATTTAATTTAGTTTTAAAACTATAATAATTCAGATGTATTGAAGGTGCAAGGAACATATTACTTTGAAACGTCAATGTAGCTTCAAAGTATTTAAATTGAAATTGCAAAACAATATGACACATGAATGTAAAGTGCAAAATACCTGGAAATTGTGTTTTAGAATAGATTTTTAAACCTCTTATATGTCATTAACCCCTAGTGAGCTATATGGAAGAGCAAATTTGAGCAAATCCAATCAAGTTATATCTCCAAGTTTTGTAATTATTCCCTTTTTATTACATTACGCTGAAAACATAAAACTAAAAGAAATATTAACAGACACCAGGCATAGTATATTGTATAGTACTGAAATGAAATGACTTTAACTTACCTCAAGATTTGTCTTTATTTAGTGCAGATCCAAAAAAAAAAAAAAAAAATGGAATAATGGAAGCAAAGAGGAGAAGGAAATACAAAACCATAATAATTAAGTGGGAGGAGCAGGGGGAAAGGTTTGTAAAGCATGGAGAAAGAGAATGGGAAAGTAGAAGGTAAGAGGATATAAATATCCTAATGTGGTCTGGCGGTAATGATGTCACAATAGTGAGTGTTATCAGCACTTGTGCGGGTTCTCTGGTCACAGGGTTTGTCCTTTTCACCGCTGTAAAGACACCCGCTCGCCTTCAGAGCTGATAATATGCTACAAATAATGCTGACATATCTGACCACACCCAGGGTTATTTCCTCCTCCGGGACCTTTCTGTTATCTTTTGGGTAGTTCTCTCCGCTAATCTCACAGATATTTGAGTAGAAGGATCTAATTTGGTTCATTAGTTTATGATCAGTTTGTTGAATCAAATAACAACTACCATAAACAACTTATACACCAAGTAATGATGTTTACTAACCTAACTGTTGGCAGTTTAGAATTTAGCATTTTGCGCTTTAAACTGATTCACAATCTTAGTGTGCGTACGTTGAATATTTTACAATTGCTTCAATGAGATTCATTCAATCAGATTCAAAGCAAAAGAAGATCACTTGCACAGGGAAAAAAATAAAATAAACATTTCATACAAAAGTTTTACGGGCAAATGCAAAGTTTCTCGGGAATGCAAAGAATGCTTTGAAATATCATATTTGTTCCGATCTCATAAAATGTCCCAATATTAAATCTTATAATTGAAGAGATGCGCATATTATTTCCAAAATGGAATACATGTCAAATACTTTTATTTTATTTTAATTATTAGGCTTTAGCCTATAGAGGGGGTCCTGAGTGAAACATTACTTCTCCATGAGATCCTAAGGACTTCTGAATCTTGATCTTGAACTGACTGGCTCAAAACCATGCTTGGCCTGGCAGCTGAAGGTCCCACTGTGGTGCATTAGATTAACATCGTATTAATGCAACATTTCTGGATTTATCACACTGATCTGGAAAATTGCTAGTATTTAAACACGCTGGTGGTTGAGCTTTGATTTGTTTTATGCTGTATGTCTGTACACAATATCCTGTATATATAAACCCATCCATCATAGCCCAACAGCTCAGAGCCACAATCCCATTTTGAACCACCTGAGTGAAATAAACATGACATACGTGACGCTTTTTGTGCCACAGCCAGATACCGGATTAAGTGGGATTTACATAGACAAAAAAGGGCCATTACTTCACAGGTCTTTGAAAGGACACACCTATTGATTGGCAACGTGAACCAGAAATATATACGACTCCAAACAGCCACGTTTTCTGCATTTAGTCCTTGAATTTGTTGGTTGGGTCTCATGTTGAGATTCTCATAATGCTTTGAACAAAAGCCCGAAGTCAATTATGTAGCTGTGTGATCACACAGGTGCAGCCTTTAAGCCGCTCCATCAACAGAGCGACCGCTTTCCCTCATCTTGTGTTTCTCGGCTCTCTCTCATCCTTCTCGAAAGGTCTCAACACACGCCTGAGGTCCATAAACTCTCTGCATTCTCTGAAGCATCTGGGATCTGCTTCTCTGTCAAGGCAAGTTACGGGACAATAACCTCAGCCACATTTCTCAGGGTAAAAATGTGTTTTTAAAAGCAGAGTTTGAATACATTCGGCACAAAACAGCAGAGAGCCAGGAATCAGCCTAGCGGCAAACACAAGCGCTCCAGTCCTCGCTCTGTGAAAGGGTTACATCCGCATCTCGCGCTGAAAGAAAACGCTCAACATACACACGGAGAAGAACAAATCCTGTTGAGCCAAGCTGAGCTGAGATACCCTACATACTAGCAGCCCTTCCAGGCACAATTAGGATTTTACGGAAGGGAGAAATCCACATTCCTGCACACACAGAACACCATCCGGTTCTTCTTGCGTTCCTTCTCCAGTGCTAGGGAATCTTTCCTCTCCCTCCGTCTTCCTTACTTTTTTTTTTTTTTTTTTTGTGCGAAACAGAGAAAGTCTTGGAAATCAAATTAAGAGCTCCTTTTTGGCAATCGATTTCTTCACATTATAGTTGTGTGAAAAAGAAGCATCCGTTTTAGGTGATCAAGTTTTCCTGAACCCTTTCGAATCCAGACCAAGTTTGCAGACTTGCGCTGAAGGCGAGGAAAGCAAACACAAGACTGTAGTAGTTCTAGTACTTTGTTCTTGGTTCAGTGGCTTTCTTCAACACTTTTAGGCAAGCAGAATGCAAAATGAATGCTGTTTGATAATAAAATCAAGCATAACAACTTAGCTAAAGTCTCCAAGCATAAGGCTTCCTTCATCTTTATCCTGTAGCTGTTAATTACTAAAAATCAAAATAACTGATATTTATTAATTATCCTTTTACTTATACCCTACCTAAGTTTACAATTAAGTCAGAATTTGCAGAAACCCCAGGGACACAACTATAATGACAACCGACAATAAAACCAAAATGCTGAAATAATTTAAAATATAGCCTTTTACTTAATTGTCATAGGGTGTGATAAAAGAAAATCAAGTAATATGATTTCCAACGTTAACAATTGTAGACTTTTTTATTTGTCTAGCATAAGGTGATATTATATGATAGGGACATCAAAATATATGGCATAGCAAATGGCATTTTATATTATCTTAAATGATCCCATTACTCGTTTTCCCAATGAGTAAATGCATATTATAGAGCTGTTATATTTATATGGCATTTTTCGCTATTATTTAATAACACAGGCTTTGATAAAAGAATAGTGCTGACTCTGAGTATCAGACATTGCTACTGTAAATGTGTCTGCTGCCCTTAAAAACACAATGTAGCAGATCATTAAAGAAAACGGATCTAATTTAACTCACTGATTGTAACTGCAGAGAGAGCGAGAGAGACCGTGAGTGTCAGGAATGCTTTATTAAGTTCCAAGACGCAGTCATTAAGATTACATTTGAACAGTGATTCACAAACATCATGTACTGTTTTTTCTAAATATGCTAATCTATGGAGAATTACGGGTATTCTGCAACCAAGCCAATTCCTCCAAACACACACACACACACACACAGTCAAAGTGCAACAATCTCAGCATATTAAAGTAGTCGGTTAGGCGACAGTTGGTAAGTTGAAGCAACAGTTTGAGCGAAGCAGACACTGAGACTGACTCTGTCCTTTTAGCTGTCAGCACAAAAGGCCTGAGCCCTCACGAACATATTTTTATTGTCACTTAAGATTCTCTCAATGAACAGAAAATGTTAACACCGTCTCTACCATGTGAAATGACACTGATTCTAACAGCTAAACCATGACCTGCAGTTAAACCACAAATGTTGGTCAAAATATAATCAGAGTCTAAATATATGAAGATCATGCACAGGTAGGTGGCAGGGATTTTAACTAATACACTGTAAACAGACAATTCCGTTCCTGACTTCTGATGGGTCAATAAAGCATTCCAAGTGCTAAAACATGATACACCATATTTAAATATTTTTCTTGTGTAGCATGGATTTTATACAAATGAAGCCATGCTCTATTGTGAATATAAATATCCAGCTAAAATCCAGTCCTAGTGCATATATTTTTTTCAACATGCATGATAAATATGAACGAAAAAAAAAAAAAAATGGCGCAACAGTTGGCGAACACTTTAGAAGGTTACAATACTGTACGCTAAAAAATAGTTCCCCAACTGGACAAGGCAACTGCACATGGCAGCAAGTTGACTTATGCGTATGCCCACTTGTGTTCTTTTCACAGACAAAATGTCCACATGGTGTTCCAAGTCCTTGTGTATTGTGGGGGAGAGAAGCGGTGAAAAACCTCAGTCACTTCAGGGTAATGCAAATGACTTTAATATGTTAAGAAGATTAAAGTGGATAAATGTCTAGATACATTTTTTTGAAAAGCCACATAAACCTCTAGTGTTTTTATTTTTCCGAGGGGAGGGTTGGATATACGTGAGTCAGTTTGGGATGATCAACACAAAAACCTTTCCGAAACGCAACGCCATTGGTTGAGGAAAATTGGGCTTACTCGAGATTTAGCATTTTAAGCTTCTTGGATGTAAGACCGTCCCACTTCTTTCTTATTATTTCTAAACACCAACCCTTAGGACAACAAAAAGCTACCGGCAGACATAGGTCACAATCTGCTATCTCCACGCTCTCTCCCGAATTAGGCTTGGTTGTCTTCTTCAGCTTTTGTCAAAGAGGTCTTAAAGACGATGAGCTCTGATTTACTTTTGCCATATTCCTGTGAAAGTAAGTACACACGCAGCCTGTCGAATACAGCATTAACTATACTACTGTTTCTCATGTTATATGTAACAAATCAAGGGTTTTGTTATAGGTGAGCTTTCTTGGTGATGCAATCAACGAAACGTATTTCTTGAGGACACGAAATGACAGCGACTGCAGCAACTGGCTGAAGTTTGTGTGACGGTAGAACATTGCTTAAAAATGTACAGATGCCGTTGCAAAAATATGAGAGTGTGAAAAATGAAAGAGAGAAATGGAACAAAATAACATAAAAGGATTAAGAAATGATTTGCATAATATTTCTGTTACTTCCAAAGCGCAGGATCAGTGACATGACAGGGACGTGATGACTGGCTGAGTCTTATCGTCAACCACATTCTCTTCAAGGCACAAAGCTAGTCAAGATCAATCACAGTTAATTTCACAATATTAAGATATAACCATCGAGAGAATCACTTCAGCTTGCTTCTGGGATCCAAAATCTGAAGCATATGAACATGTTTATTGAATTCACATTCCCTTCACTTTTTTTAAGATACTGAGAATTATCGTCCCAAACACCCGGTAAAATGCACAGGAGGTGATATCACAATAATCTGAAATACAATTGAGTTATGTTCCAAGTGTGATATGTACCATGTGCTTACTAGTATGCTTATTTGCTCTGATCAAAAAGACAATGGACCATATTTCTAAAGCACATGGCGCAGGTGCACTCAGAGTGTGTCCGAATCCACTTTTGCTAGTTTAATGACGGAAAAAAGGTCGTCGCTCCCAGTCACATGGTCTAAACGGGTTGTCCCTATTCTCTTAATGAGTAATGGTGTTTTGTGGCCATAACGTGCAATAAATCAGAGTCCCATCCCCTTTAATAATGTTTGTGTGCTCCTGCTCGTCCCTGTGTGTGTAATAAGCAAAGTGTATGCACATTGTGCACCCGCCTATAGGAGCATATTATCAACGTGCTCTTTAAATGGCGCAGGACGGGAAAATAAGAACTGCGTCGGGCTGAAACTAGCCAAGACACTTGTGCCGCACCTTGCACCGCATTGGGCCGGGTGTAAGATATGGGACCCAGTATCTAACCAGTTGGGTTGCTGTCAATGAAAATCCGATTCAGCTTGTAATGACCACAAAACATCAACAACATCATGCCCAGTAAGTAATAAAAAAAATCATCTAACAATAGAAAATATGCATGAAAAGAAAAAAAAGAGAAAATGGTAACCCTGGAGAAGGGACAGATGAAAAGGAAGGAAGGAAGTTGAGTGGAAGTAGGAAAGAAAGGAAGTGGAAAGCAATAAAGAATGTGAAATGGAATTAGGGAAGGAAGAATTGAATTGATTTTGAAGAAAGAAGTTGAAAGAAAGAGAAAATGAAGGAAAGAAGAAAGTGGAATAGAAGTAAGAAAATAGGAAGGAAGTGTTATAGAATAGGAAAGGGAATAAGTGGAAAGCAATTTGGGAATGAAAGAAGGAGAGAAATGGAAAGGAAGAGGAAAAGAAAGAATGAAGAAAGAAAGAGGAATGGAATGGAAGTATTAAAGAAAGTGTAAAATGATGGAAGTGAAATAGAAGTA
The DNA here is from genome assembly GCF_003368295.1 of Carassius auratus. Taxonomy (NCBI): domain Eukaryota; kingdom Metazoa; phylum Chordata; class Actinopteri; order Cypriniformes; family Cyprinidae; genus Carassius; species Carassius auratus. The sequence continues at coordinate 11,025,656 of NC_039264.1, read as the reverse complement.
GGTAAGGAAGATTGTAATTGAAGCAGGAAATAAGGAAGCTGAAAATAGGAAATGAATGAATGAAGAAAGTGGAATGAATGTAGAAAAGGAAGTGGAAAGCAATATAGGAAGTAGGCAAGGAAGGAAGGAAGTGGAAAGGATGAGGAAAAGAAGAAGGGAAACAAATGCAATGGAGGTAGGAAAGGAAGAAGTGGAAAGAAAGGAAGGAAGCAAATGACAAGGAATAGGAATACAATGGATACAGAAAGTAGAATGGGAGTAGGAAAGGAATAAGTGGAAACCAAGATAGGAAGGAAGGAAAGAAAGAAGGAAGGAAAAAGTGGAAAGGAAGGGGAAAGGAAAGAATGAAATAAAAAGGAACACCATGGAAAGGAAATGAGAAAGAAAGTGGGAAGGAAGGAAGAAGCTCCCCTGATAATTATTATTATTATTATTTTTTGCAGCAATTAAAAATATATATTATTACACTACATCTACAAAATGATAATACAAATAAATAATAATCATATTTGTAATGTTGTATCTTCTGCAAATAGGTTTAATTAATTTAAATTAGTTTTTAATTAATTTTAAAGTAAACATTTCCTTAACACTTTTAAAAAAGGTCCACACTTCGATCTTATTACTTACTGATGAGAATATTCCAAAAACAAAGCTTGACAGTTGCATAAGCACCAGACACATTGAGCTCTGGTGCTCACGCGGGAAATTCAAGTTTGAGCTCAAGTTTAGACTGTATCATGCTCCATTTCTCCACTTCTCTCAATTCTAGTTTCATTGAGTAAAATGGACATACAACACTAAAAAGGACAAATCAAGTTGCAAAAGTTAGAAAATTGCAAGTGCAGTTTCACAAAAAAGAAGATTACGCACGGCTCATTAAATACACTGTCCCTTCTTTCTAACAGTTCCCACAGAACTATGGATCTGCCAAGCTTCTCTTGTTCTCTCGTGTTTATCTGTGGAAACAATATCTTTGCCAGGAGAAAAGGGGGATGGCGGGAAGACAGAGAAAGTTTGTAAAAGGCTCCAGGGCTCTTTCAGGACCAGGTGAATCAGTGGGCTGGGACAGACATGCATGGAGGGGGCGGCAGGGAAGAATTATGGCGAATCTTCAGAAACACATGCATTTAATTCCTGTAAAATGAATGCAAATCCTACATTTTTTTCAAACTTGAAAACTCTTATAGAAGTACTGCAGGAAAAGAAGTTTATGAACCACCCTGAAGTTCTAAATTCGTTCGCCGATGATCATTAAACGACGTAACGTGTCGAAGCCGCAGCCCAGTGGGTAGCACGCGTCGTCAGGGTGCGGGGGCGAATTCGGCTCACGTCATTTCCCGATGCATCCTCCTCGCATCATTTCCTGTACTCTCTAAACGAAGGTGTCAAGAAGTCAAGTCCCCTTTATTTATATAGCGCTTTAAACGAAATGCATTGCATCAAAACAACTGAACAACATTCATGAGGAAAACAGTGTGTCAATAATGCAAAATGACAGTTAAAGGCAGTTCATCATTGAATTCAGTGATGTCATCTCTGTTCAGTTTAAATAGTGTCTGTGCATTTATTTGTCAGTGATATCGCTTTAGATGAAGTGACCCCAACTAAGCAAGCCAGAGGCGACGGTGGCAAGGAACCGAAATTCCATCGGTGACAGCATGGAGAAAAAAACCTTGGGAGAAACCAGGCTCAGTTGGGGGGCCAGTTCTCCTCTGACCAGACGAAACCAGTAGTTCAATTCCAGGCTGCAGCAAAGTCAGATTGTGCAGAAGAATCATGTGTTTTCTGTGGTCTTGTCCTGGTGCTCCTCTGAGACAAGGTCTTTACAGGGGATCTTTATCCGGGGCTATAGTTGTCCTGGTCTCCGCTGTCTTTCAGGGTAGTAGAGGTCCTTTCTAGGTGCTGATCCACCATCTGGTCTGGATACGTACTGGATCCGGGTGACTGCAGTGACCCTCTGATCTGGACACAGACTGGATCTGGTGGCTACAGTGACCTCGGAACAAGAGAGAAACAGACTAATATTAGCGTAGATGCCATTCTTCTAACAATGTAGCAAGTACATCGGGTGTTAAAGGGAAGTGTTCCCGGTTTTACCGGTTTATCCGGATTTGGATAATAGAAGCATATTAGTATGTTATGTGTAAGCCAGGTTAAAGAGATAAGTCTTTAATCTAGATTTAACTGCAAGAAGGCCCAAAATCCAAAAAGGCAACATTACTTCAACCTTTTGTTGAAATGGCACAGCATGCAAGGCATCAAATGCACTGTAACGGCATGTCACAGTCTTTGCACCTAAGTGAACGAGACACCCACTCAAACAGACACCCGGTAACACCATCCTGCAACAATATCAGCTCACAATTCACATTAGAGATAGCATTACATATTTCTGACAGGCTTGCCTTTACACGCAGAACTCCTCAAATGGGATTGGGCAGATCCCTCTAAACAGCTTGCAGCCGAGTGACATTTTGTCCCCATTTCAGCAACGGTTCTGCCAGATATGATCCACCATCTAGTTAACACAAGTGTTAGGCTAATTACTTTAGCTGCTTGAGCCTGGCCTCCGATGCTCCGTGCAGCATCAATTCTCCGGCAAAAAAACGCTTGGCGGTTTCCAGGCTTCGTATAAATAGAAATTTCATTTCTGTATGTTTATCCTGGCATCCTCTGCGGCAAAGACATATTCCCGAGCCTGATGGATTATTGCATCTTTGAACTTTAAAATATCTGTCAATGTAGGGAAAAGGCACAAAGCAGAATCTCGACTTTAATGAGATTTGTAAGTGACAAACGAGAGATTAATGGCGTAATTTCATCTTTCCAAATGCGTATCCCATACCTTCTCGTCTGATGTCTCTCTGTCTCTGCTGAGGTCTAGGTTTGATGTAAAGCGGATATTTTAATGAAGGTGAAGTAGCATGCCATTCTGGAAAATCTTAATAAAGAAGCATTATTTAAATTAGCTGATGGAAAAACTGAAAGATAAGTAACTTGAACAATCAGTGAGCTAATAAGTAAATATAGTAAAATAGAAATGCAACTGGACGTGTGGCCTAATATTGTTATATAGGTTACGAAGTCAAAATTAATGCACAACCTTTCAGAAGTTTGTAAACATTCAATATTTTTTTATATTTCTGAAGGAATTATTTTATGTTTATCAAGACTGCATTTATTGCTACATTTCGATGCTATTTAATTACATTTTTTACATTAATTATATTATTATTAGTATAATAATTTTATACTGATTATACTAACAACTTTAGCAACTTTATTTTCTTAAATTTGCCATAATCCTAAAACGGAAGTCTAAATAACATCTAGAAAAATTAAGCAAGTTAAAGCAAGACAGAAACAGAATGAAACAGAATGAAAGTATATGGAGAAGCCCATGGAGATGGAGATGTATAATGTCTATGAGGTCAAAGTTCAGAAGCTCCTGGCGCCTCACAGACCCTTCCCGCTGGATCCGCTTCCTGAACCTCACTATGGAATCCGTACATTCATGACGTATCCAGTCTGAGAGCCGTGTAGAGCCCTTATACAACATGTAAATCATCGGAGTGTGTGGAAACAAGGATTATGTGGCTTATTGCCTCTCTCAGTGTTCAACTGAATATTCATATCAATCCTTCGCCTCTAGTAAAGACTAGCAGCAGATGTTGGCAGTGTCAGATCCCCGGTGTGATTCACAGGCATTGTGTAAGAGCGCCTGATGATGACTGTATAAATGAGGTCCAGTGTCAAAGCAATATGCTTGTTATCATGACAAACAGATCCACTGGGGAGAAAGGGAGAAACCTCATTTCTATCCTGAATAAGAGCCTGTAATCCTACACGGCCGAGACGCCCACCTGGTTATGGCAGATTTACTATTAAACAGACAACAGCGACCTTCTTTCATTCATGCAGTGGCAGGGTTTGGCAAACTTGGGAATTTGAAAATTGGCTCCATTCCAGTGCATGGCAATTCAGTTTCCCAGAGCTGGCCACACCCAGAAATGCAAGATTTTGTAAAAAAAAAAAAAAAAAAAAGGTAACAACAAAAAATTCTTAAGCAGAAATCACACATTCATAAGGCTAAATTGTATTTATCCAACTGAGTCACACCTTCTGCAGATAATTTGCTGTGAACTGTTACCACGCTGTCATTCCAAAATCACATGATTGTGAAACAACAAGATACCAAAAAAGTCATAGCTGCTCTTCTCTATGTAGTGAAAATGCTGATCACAGGCTGTCAAGTTTAGTTGCAATTTTGCTTAGTTTTTTTCTAAAAATTATAATGCATTACTTACTTACTTACTTACTTACTTAATTAATTAATTAATATTTTTAATGTATAATAATAATAATAATAATTATTATTATTATTTAGATCACATTTTTGCTTAGTTAATTAAAAAAAAACTTTTCTAAAGAGGAAAATAATTATGAAAAATATAATATACTATAATAAAAGTATATATTAATTCAATATAACAAAATAATATTATATTAAAACCTTCTTAGGCGGTCCATTTAAGACCAAGATTTAAGACTTTCAATCATGTTCTAATTAATTTCAATCTGTAAGCCTGCTTCATGTTAATTGTTTTCATTTTAAATAATTATTTTAGAATAAATGTTAATAAATTAGTAAAATGTTGATTCATTGTCCATTAAATGTTACATTTAAATATATTAAATATAATAATGTGTACATTGCATACACATTTTGTGCATAAAAAAAAAATATATATTTATAATTTTTATTTTATATTTTATATTTTTTTATATTTTATATAAATTTTATAATTTATATGTAATTTTCTTTTCTTTCTTATGTTGTATGGATGATAACCAGAGTTGTAGGCCTGTATTAAACTTATTTTCAATTATATGGAAATGTATATATCTAATATACATATTAATATCTAACATTTTTACAATTATTTCTTTTTAAATCTGCAATTATTATTATTTATTTTACAGTGACAACCAGGTTAAACGTGATAGTGAAAATGCATTTTATTACTAAAGTACAAAATGTAGTCCTAAAAACTACACTTACAGCAGTTATGAGAATTTCTATGAATTGTCTCCAGCATTTCCTCTTAAAGACAGACAAATTAAAAGTGGTTCACCCACTGCAAGTATAAAATGCAAACTCTAAACCCCCTCTCTTCCTCCATCTTTCAAGAGGCCCAACAGCGAAAGACCTTTCAGGAATCCTGCATGGGTGGACGAGTGGGTTTTCCTTGGGAAAGACACTCAGGGTCTTCCGGAAAGGAACCCCACCTTCGGATGTCGGATAGCACACTGCTATGGCGCGCTGGTGCCAAGGCTAGCGTGGGTGAGTGGGCAGCGCTGCGCTGAGACGACTAGCAGCCGTGGGCACTGCCAGGCTTAGCGATGAAGATACCGCCCCTCTCGTCATTACAGGCAGCTAACAGAAAAGTACAGAGAGCTTCGCCGAAATAAGCCAAAAAAAAGCAGGAAGTAGGGAGGGATGGTTCACATTGAAATCCTCTCTTGACGCCCCCACGCACGGTCTTAAGCACAGCGTACAAAATCACTCTCACAGAGAGAGCGGGAGAAAAAGAGATATTAGCGGCGCAGTAAGCTAGCTCAGGAGATCACATCCAGGCGCTTTCTAATCACTGTAATGGTTTAGAAACCTCATGCTCATCTCTCTTAAGCACCCAATAAAACAGTAGAAGTCCCCTTATGAACCACAGGCGCTGCTTTCCTATGCCAAAGAGACTTTCGACAGCTGCGGGGGGTGACAGACTAAAAAGTTAACATGATTTTTGAGGAATAAGTCACGTCCTAGAATACCACCCGATAAGAGCTCGGGGAAATGGGATGGAGTTGAGAAGTTCTGAAAATTCCTAGTATGCGAAATACTTCTCGATCAGCAAATAAGGTGTGCCGGATCTCACGTTCATCCTGAATACAAGATTATGCAGACGTTTAAATAAACATCTACACTCCAGATATCTGCAAGAACATGCAGCATGTTGGAGATCACCGACTGGTCTATGCCAAACACAGTCTCACAGATGCTTTTAAATGTAAGAATGTGTGATAAATCGATGACCTTATAATTAGTATCAGTCGATATTGGAATAGCATTGGGGATCATTTCCAACTCATATATATACCAGGTAACAGACACTCTTAAAAAGACTCTTGACTGGCATTGATGGTTCCATTAAGAATCTTTACTATCCATGGTTTCCACTATAAAGTGGATTTTTTTTTTCTTTAAATATTCTTCTAATGGCAAAAACTGTTCACTGAAAGTTTTTTTTGGGAACCCAATGTGGTTCTTCTATATGGAATCACTGCAAAATCTCCATTTAGGAACTTTTCAAATTTCTTACACATTTTAAGAACTCTTGGAAAAGTTGCAGCGACAAGCATCATTTGGATTCTATTTCTGTGGCTTTGTGCTGGGTAGCTGCACCCACCTTGAAATTGATCCAAAATCTTGCATTGATCCATAGCTGTACATTAAACATCAAATTTGTTCTGATTGGCTGTGATTTGATCAAGTTGCAGGTATTGAAAAAAGATCAATTGTTTCTGGACACGCTGTTAAGAAACTTTTCTTCAAAACCTGATTTGATATCTCATGTAAAATTATGCAATGGGGCTTTAGTGTGAACTTTGTTTTTTTTTTTTTTTTTTTTTAGCAAGAACAAAACTGTATTAATATATAATTGGTATTCAGGCCATCCTTAAAAATATTCTTGTTTGCCGTAACCCGACCGACCCTGTCAATTTAGCACCGACTCCGACTGACTTGCCGGTTGTACATTTGCGTTAAGACTGACCAATTTTTTTTAAGCTTCAAACAACTAATCAATAAGCAATACAATAGTATTCATTATATTTTAGTAAGTATTTAAAAATTACTTATAAATATAAATTGCCTAGGCCTACATACAAACGAAGGCTACGTTCTTTCCTTAAAAAAAACCCCTGTGACGACATCTGTTTACACGGATGTCACACTATGGCCTGTGCGTTCTCTTCGTCTCATACTCTCAGTCAGAGTCAACGGTTCTCCCTTGGTATAATGATGGCTGCAGTAAACAAAATTTTCGCGGTCACTGTTCAAAGTCATACGGGTTTGGGCACCATAATACATCAAAAAAATTCATTAAAACAGCTTGACACTGCTTTAACTCGGCACGAAGTTCTGGAAAAACTGTGCCCAGATCTTTTCCTATCCCTTCTCCCGTCTAGTCTAAAACCGTGACCGTGTCGACTGTCGAAAATCTATTGCACGAATCATTGGACCAACCAACACAAGTTTTGAAAACGAAAATAGGAAATTGATTTTAACAACCTTCTCTCGGAGCGCGTCCAGTTTTTCTTTTTTTCTTTTGAAACACGCGTCACACAGCAGCTGCAGCTTCGGACACACACGCATAACAGCAAATAATATTCTGCACAATGTTCTCTTTTTACAACAGAAATGTGAATTCTGCCGGTATTCAGACAGTTTCATGCATACAGATACAGATTCGAGCTAGAATCGCCGTATGAGATTTTGTTGTTGTTGTTGTTGACATTTCTAATCATAAATACAGCCATGTTGACGCCTGCAGTAAATGTTTTGCATTATGACAGTCCACTCTGCTTATTGTTTTTGAGAATGTTGCACTCCTGTTTGTCATTGTGCACGAAACTTAACGCCAATAAATCATCAGAAATATAGGTCTTTACCAATATATTGAATCTTTACATTCGTCCTGCCTGTCGTTCGTGGATTTACCTATAATTGGTGTTATTTGCTATATAAAATGCATCTAGACATGCTAAATTGATTTTACAATTGATTCAATGAACACTTGAAACTTGAAAAAAAAAAAAAAAAATATATATATATATATATATATATATATATATATATATATATATATATATATATATATATGTATATATGTATATATACAGTATTGTTCAAAATAATAGCAGTACAATGTGACTAACTTTTTATTGCTACGTGGCAAACAAGTTACCAGTAGGTTCAGTAGATTGTCAGAAAACAATCAAGACCCAGCATTCATGATATGCACGCTCTTATGGCTGTGCAATTGGGCAATTAGTTGAAAGGGGTGTGTTCAAAAAAATAGCAGTGTCTACCTTTGACTGTACAAACTCAAAACTATTTTGTACAAACATTTTTTTTTTTCTGGGATTTAGCAATCCTGTGAATCACTAAACTAATATTTAGTTGTATGACCACAGTTTTTTAAAACTGCTTGACATCTGTGTGGCATGGAGTCAACCAACTTGTGGCACCTCTCAGCTGTTATTCCACTCCATGATTCTTTAACAACATTCCACAATTCATTCACATTTCTTGGTTTTGCTTCAGAAACAGCATTTTTGATATCACCCCACAAGTTCTCAATTGGATTAAGGTCTGGAGATTGGGCTGGCCACTCCATAACATTAATTTTGTTGGTTTGGAACCAAGACTTTGCCCGTTTACTAGTGTGTTTTGGGTCATTGTCTTGTTGAAACAACCATTTCAAGGGCATGTCCTCTTCAGCATAGGGCAACATGACCTCTTCAAGTATTTTAACATATGCAAACTGATCCATGATCCCTGGTATGCGATAAATAGGCCCAACACCATAGTAGGAGAAACATGCCCATATCATGATGCTTGCCCCTCCATGCTTCACTGTCTTCACTGTGTACTGTGGCTTGAATTCAGAGTTTGGGGGTCGTCTCACAAACTGCCTGTGGCCCTTGGACCCAAAAAGAACAATTTTACTCTCATCAGTCCACAAAATGTTCCTCCATTTCTCTTTAGGCCAGTTGATGTGTTCTTTGGCAAATTGTAACCTCTTCTGCACATGCCTTTTTTTTAACAGAGGGACTTTGCGGGGGATTCTTGAAAATAGATTAGCTTCACACAGACGTCTTCTAACTGTCACAGTACTTACAGGTAACTCCAGACTGTCTTTGATCATCCTGGAGGTGATCATTGGCTGAGCCTTTGCCATTCTGGTTATTCTTCTATCCATTTTGATGGTTGTCTTCCGTTTTCTTCCACGTCTCTCTGGTTTTGCTCTCCATTTTAAGGCATTGGAGATCATTTTAGCTGAACAGCCTATCATTTTTTGCACCTCTTTATAGGTTTTCCCCTCTCTAATCAACTTTTTAATCAAAGTACGTTGTTCTTCTGAACAATGTCTTGAACGACCCATTTTCCTCAGCTTTCAAATGCATGTTCAACAAGTGTTGGCTTCATCCTTAAATAGGGGCCACCTGATTCACACCTGTTTCTTCACAAAATTGATGACCTCAGTGATTGAATGCCACACTGCTATTTTTTTGAACACACCCCTTTCAATTAATTCAACTAATTGCCCAATTGCACAGCCTTAAGAGCGTGCATATCATGAATGCTGGGTCTTGTTTGTTTTCTGAGAATCTACTGAACCTACTGGTAACTTGTTTGCCACGTAGCAATAAAAAAATATACGAAAAACCTTGATTATTCTGGTTAGTCACATTGTACTGCTATTATTTTGAACAATACTGTATATAGACCTACCTACCGACCCTTTTTTTTATTTACTGTTACTGCAAACCAAAATATTTTTAAGGATGGCCTCAGTGAAATCCTAAAAACAATTACTGACTGTAACACAGTTCGTAGATCAGAAAGAAGGATTTAAATGTAATTTATTAATAAGATTCAGGAGGAGCGCGTCAGATACTTAATCAAGTAATCAATCCCATAGTATAAATATCGCTGACTTACCTCTATCCATTGACGGTTTATCATCATCCCTCCTCCACCCCATCTCCTCACTTCAAGTTCACTTTATAATAGACGGGGAAGGGGGGGTACTCTAGGTTCGGGCCATTCCCGAGCTCGGAGCCCTTCCCCGGACAGCACGCCAAATACGCATTCCATACCTCAGCTAATTATATGTAAGCGTGAACTAGTGAAACATAATTTAATAACAAAAACACCAAACTGAAAATAGCGTGACAGCCCTCACAGACGAATGCCATGCACAAACCTAAACAAAACAACATCAAATCCAGGCCTGCTCCTCTATCCGCCTTCTTTGTCATTACTCCTCCTTTTATCCTTCCAGAGCTCCTCGGTGGGACTCGAGATCGGTGAGTAGCATAGTTGTTGTTCACTATCAATACTGGCTTCGCTCCGTTCCCACAGCTCTCGGTCCTGCCGCCCCACTCAGTATAGCAAATCAGTTAATATGGATCATAAAAAGTACCAAGACCTCAAATCATATCATATATTGTATCAACCTTAATCTGGTCTGATGCTATATTGAACTTAATATACATGAAAATGAAGCTCTGAGGGACAGACTTACAACGGAAAGCACCATATTAAGGTCCTACTGTAAATCACACAATTTTAATCAACTCAAAACGGTTTTATGCAGTTTTTTTTTTTTTTTTTTTTAATTTTCATCAGCTAAACATTTAGTATGTTGTTAAAGAACTGTACAATCTACTGAACCGCACTGTACTTCTATCCCTCACAGCCTCGTTTTCATAGATAAGAAATCATTTTTGATGATGTACATGAATCAAGGATATTTGTGGGTCTGGAAAATGGCACAAGCGTTGCAACACAAGTGTTGGTACACAGAATGCTGCCAATAGTCTGTTCTCCAAACTGAGAACATGTGGTATCATTACAAGAGAAACCAAAGAATATTCCCTACATAACAAATCCCATTTATAAAAGACCATTTATGAAATCCAACTGAACTTCCTTTTTTTGCATGAGTTAGAGTAAAAACATTTAAAAAGCACACTGGCATTCAAGATGAAGTCTGTCAAGATTACTTCATCTTTTAAAGGGGACATTTTTGCTCTACTATTATTGCCTGTAAACCATTTTTGATTTAGGCTAGTTCTAATAAGGTGTGGTTTTAAGGCACAGTTCACCACTCACCCTCATGTCGCTCATCTTAGAAACACAAAGAATGGTTTACTGAAACTCCAATCCACCAAAACTTTAGTGGTTCAAAAGGTTCATAAAGATACTACAATCCACATACAATGTGCGGTTTAATCCAAGTCTTCTGAAGAGATTAGTGTTTTTCTTTCACAACCTCACTCCCTGAAGCATCAATGATTTGATTTATTGGACATTCAATGGAGGGGCCATATGATGCTCAGGTATGATTAATAATATCTTCATTTGTGACTAACAGAAGTCTTACAGGTCTGAAATGACATGAGGTTGACTAAATAATGACAGAAATGTCATTCCTTTAACAAAGCCAGCATCTAATAATATTTATTTATATATATTTAATATTCTAATATTATATATATATATATATATATATATTTAATATTGATATTAATATGCTAGATCATTAGAAAACGTGTTGCCAATTTTAAGAAAAACAGTCCAGCTCCATCAACCATTACTGTAAACAAACAATTTCTGACACAGCAACCCAAAGTGCCAGACAAACATGTAATTATCTCCATAATGGCCTGAGATTAAAATAATTAGAATTACAAGAGCTTTAGAAATTGCTCAAATGACTGTCAACAAGATTTTTGACAACGAGATCCAAATTTCTCAGTATGCGATGGCGGAGTGAAGAAGTAAACAACAGTGCACGCGGCAGACTCTAATACATGTGCACCCTCAACGCCACAACAAACGATGAGATTTCTAAAAGGCCGTTATCCCTACCGTGTGCAAATGATAAAACACTCACTCAAACACATTTACTTTGATGGAAGCGTTATGACTTCTGGAGACATTTCGACGGCAATGGCACGAAAGCATTATGGTTGTCTGAGTGAAAATCAAGTTCAAGTCAAGCTGAGGGTTGAGTCATTACTTTGAGGGCTGACGGAGGGAAATCTGTTGTTTAGCATGACCCTTTGCTTTTGTTTTGGGTAATGAAAGCCCATTGAGAGGCGGACATGCTGGACCGCTGCCCATTTCGCTCTGTTTCAATTACCCAGCATGCCTCCAGCAGGAGGTGGTGAGGTGGGTGTCACCGCGGGGGTAAAGCGACAACCAGTGACCGCTGCGTCGCCACTTGGCCTCTCATTTCCGTGCTGATGAAGTGTCGATTGGCAGGGTCAAGGGGGCGGGGGAGAGAGCGACCACAGAACGAGCACTCACACGTACGCTCTCCGAAAAAGCCTGCTCATATTCCCAGCGCAGACCTCCAGCTACCATATGTTTCTATCAGAGGCAGAGCCACAAAAGGGGGAATTACATTTGAAAGGCCGGTAAATAAAGTTGGTATTGATTTGACCTCACGTGTAATCCGTTTTGCTGTCTGACACCAAGTCCAGCAATAAAAGAGAATCATGTAGGACAGCATAATAGATAATACGACCATACATCAGTTGGGGTTTGGGAGACGTGAGGGCGATAGATCATCCTCCAGCCAGACTGCTTAGCTATGGAATTTATAAACTAGCTCCTAAAATTGAAGTGGCTTTCCAATTTACAGATGCGGCATGGTACTTTGCTGCGTTTCTCCACTACAGTTGATTCTATTTCAAGTTTTGCCAGAATGACTGGCACAGCATCGCTGCTCTAAACTCAAATACACCAATCTAACGACTAAAAGTTTGCCAGGTATAACAGCTATCCAACGGTGCTTCGGTCATACTGATGGCCTCTTTGTCTCTTACTTTATCTGAAACGGTTGCCTTTAAAAGACGATATTAAATGATATTAATTCATTTTAAAACAATTATTATAATTCATTTTTAACAGAACGTGTTTGCCTAAAAACAAAGTTCCTCTTATCATTATTACTATTGGATTAGTTATAATTAAATATGATTGATTTCAATATATTGATTTCAAAAGAAAGCTTTTTTTTAAGTTAGACTTCAGTTGTGGAGAAGGATATTGGGGCAAACCTAATAGTTCCCAATGCAAATATCACCATTCACTGTAATTATTCTGATGCAAGCATACACAACAAATATATTTTTCTGAATATGATCAGGATTGTGGGAAATTGATTCATATAGACTGCATTCACATACTGATTTTAAGTTAATAAAAACTAATAATGATACTGAGTAAGGGTTTAAAATGTGTGTATATATATATATATATATATATATATATATATATATATATATATATATATATATATATATATGTGTGTGTGTGTGTGTGTGTGTGTGTGAAAGCACTGCAGCACTGATATGGTACTGACATTAATTTACAAAAAAACAAAAAAACAAATCATAATTTCAGAAAAGATGTCCATGATGTTTCTATGTCATACTCAAAAAGAGTTTGGTTTTTATCACATGAATTAATTCCAGCACAAATATGCCTCAGTTACAAAACACCTGCGCCATCTTCTGGACACAACACATAACATCACACAAGAATGACATGAAATTCAAAATATGATTTGAAACACAGTTCAAATAATCTCCTTAGTATTTAAGATAGTGGATAGAGAGATCTAATTAGCATTAGAGACCTTTCTATTTTGACTGAAACACAATAATTTACACCAACCTTTCAAAGCTGAAGTGTGTCATTGCCTTTGAGGCAGTACTGCTGTGTGAGTCTGGTCATGATGATGAACACTAGTTGACCGAGTGAGAAAGAGGTCAGAACGAGGTTAAGGAGTGAATTTCTCTTACCTCATCAGCGCTTGACAGTTGTAACTGAGGTGCCCTCCACTCCTTCCTGATCTTCTCTCTGATCCTCTGAGGGACGATCATGCATTTGTCAACAACCAGATCAGGGTAAATCTCCCTTAATTCTCCCCTAAAATGTAAAAATGCAGCTACGAATAAGTGAACATGTCTAGTACTCAATGGTTTCATTTGACAGGTCATAAACTGTAAATAGCCCATGAATCCACTGGAAGTTGAACTAGTGAGTAAGTTGTTAGATTTGTAAGGCTTGCTGTGTGGGTTTCGAGTGGGACCGGCTGCTTCAGCATCCATGACTCAGTGCTCCGAGGGAGTCCTACACATCCCACACCGGCCTACAAGCCAGACTTCTGAAATCAACTCATTTAAGGAAATATGGTTCGGAAATTAACCCTAGTCCAAAACTCCTAAAGGAACGCTAAAAGACATCTGTACTGGATTCCTACTGGAATCCTAATGAACCAATCCCAGCAGGATAAAATACCTATTTAAGAGATTAGAAGGAATTTTCGTGTATACATGTTGTTCATTTTTTATAGTGATTTATTTATTTATTTACTTTAAGCGAGCATTCAGAGGGTTTTATTCATACCACATTAAGTATGCTACTATATATTAAAAATAATGAATCCCCATAGTTTACAGTACTTATGGGTCAAAATTAATGTTTTTGATTTGTTTTTACATCTGTAATCTACATATGTAATTACAGTGCATATGTACATTAAGACACTGTTAAATATAACGCAGATTCTCAGAATTATATATAACCAGTAAATAGCAGATGTCATTTCCCAGATGCTTTTACCCATAGCAATTTACAGTCTAATTATTATAGTGACAGCCTTCTTGGAGCAAAGAGATACATGCACACATTTGCTTTAAATGAGAGCAGTGTTTTGACAGATTTAGACAGATGTGTCTCCAAAGTAATTTGAAAGTTATTTTAAGATTATGGATAAAACTTCTGTATTTTGCATTCACTGAGAAAAAAAAAAAAAAAATGTTAAGAGGAAAAAAAAAATGCTGGTCGATATTGGAACTGACATAACTAGCTAAACAGACAGGAATGTCCAGTATTTTAAACCAATTACATTTTGGCCTGACACAGATCATTATTGTTCAGTACTATAGTAATACACACATACGCTATTATCATAGAGATTTTAATAATCATAATACGATATTGGTCACAATGAAGTTCTCACATGACAACATGATGAATTGTTACCTGCAGAATGCAAAATGTATCATTTACCTAAAATTCTCGACAAACCCTTGATATTAGTAGCCGTTGAGCTAGACCTTCAAACAGTTTTTAGCTGTCGACTATAATAGTAAGCTAATAGTATCATTAGGCTACAAAGTTAAATCGAGAATCACATTAGAACCCGCCCCCTCTTGGCTGCCATTGGTTTTCACTGCTATAAGCAGACACCTTAGTGGTCTAAAGATCTGTCAATCAATCAGTGTCAAAAAAGTGTGTTTTTTGTTGTTGATGTTTGTTGTTTTTTACTGCGTGTCTCTTTAATGAAAAGATGTATCTTTATGTACTGAAAAGGAACGAAAAATCAGCCCGAAATCGTCCCGAATGGTTCCCAAGTCAATAAACCTTCTCTTTCGAACACGATTCATAATGAGACTATTCATAATTCCAGTGCATATTTGGGAGGGTGAGCTGTGTTCATTACACCCAACTGAACTGAGAATGGATTTAAACTGCAATTCATAATGAGATCTGATCTAAATTGATGTAACAATCAGGACCTAGGTAGCCTAAGTGGAAGTAAAATGGTTTTAAATTGAGATGATTAATTTCTCAACATGAAATCAATTTGTGTGTTATAATACACACAGCACATGGTGTATTTCAAGAAAGATCACAATACCACCTATAGAAAATGATATTCAATTGATGTAGCCTACATCATACAGAAAGAGGGGACGGCTTAAAAAAAATAAAAAAATAAAAAAAATAAAAAAAAAAATAATATATATATATATATATATATATATATATATATATATATATATATATATATATATATATATATATATATATATATATATATATTTAATAGTAATAATATAAACCACAAAATTTTTTGTTAATGTTTATTAAACACTATTTACACATTTCAAGAACACATGCTGTAGGTTTCCTGAAAATACAAACTCGCCCTCCCCAATACCAGCTCACGGAAATGATGCCTGTTTCTCACACAGATGGTCAACATCAGGCTTCGAAATACTGAGAGAACATTCAAGTTCTGCTTTTAGGGCTTTCAATGGCTTCTTTGCTGCACTGGCCCTACATTATCGTAATTGTGCAGCAAAAACAACATATCATGGTGCTGCCTTTGTGCTTTTTTTGCAGTGGTGGCACTAGGACCTTGAGCTCATTAAAATGGGCTCCTATAGGAAGTAAAAGCAATTATTTTAAATTATTTAATTATATTCTTAACTTATATTCTTCTGCTTTAACCCCTGATTATGTATCTTATCTGAGAGTGAAATAAAATAAAAGTCATGCTTCAGTGGCTGAAACAGCTTGGTAGTGCATGATAACTTTGGAGGGCACTGCAGTATATGATGCTGCATAGTGCATAGCATCCGCAAGAAAATAGATATTTCTTAATTTTTTGTTTGTTTGTTTGTTTTTTACCATTTTTATAGCAGACCAAAACATGAGCCCTTCCTGCACACAGCATGTCAAGGTATTCAAGATTTAAAAGGTGTACAATGTGCACTGATTGTTTTTCATTTCGGTACATACTTTTTTTTTTATCATACTATTCCATATTCTCTATCTGTGGTACAGATTACCACACTAATTCAAGAACTCAGCAATCTATATCATCTTGGCAATGTATGTTAGCACATGCACATAACACAGAGACAAACACCGTGGAAATAACATCATTACAATGGGCTAAAGTAGACGAATAACCATCAAACTAACAATATGACACAAATTTCACACATTATGCAACTTTTTGTTGCACAACACATATAATACATACAGGAGTCATTTCATTTCAAATACAAACAGTGAATATCAGCAATGTTTCTACATGTTTAATTTACATTAAGGCATGGGGTATCTTCTCTGCAGCAACCGATTGGGATTACAATGTTCTGAGTATCTCACTTCCTTTCGTTAAAACATGTCTAATGTGTATCGGTTTGCAGATACATTTGTGTCACAGAGAACTTCATTAAGCATCATCACTCCCATCGTGCTTTGTATAAATGTGTTATGTAACACTTAATGCTCTATTATAATGGTAACTAAAAACTCAACAAAGGTATATATCATATGTTAACAGGATGATGAAATTGTCTGTGAAATGTACACCAATTAAACACTCGTCTTTAGGATCTATAGGATGGCTGGTAGAAACCTCAGATTGACGTTTGTATAAATGATCAATGACCATCCTTAAATTCTACCAAATTCTCTTCAAACTTCTTGTAACACTTTACTCTTTAGGATAAAACCTCATCACCCTCATAAAACATCAGCAAATGTTTCTGGGTGCTATTACAAATGCTTAGTAAGATTCAGAACAATCTCCACTCGTCCCACTGCAGGATTAACAGTCCATCATTCAAAGCTCAGCATATATTTTTGGGTTTCTAAATTAAAACAATATTCCTCAGCATTCCCTTGCTGCCAGCTAAAACAGCCTTGCACATGCTAGTCAGCTCTTAATCCGATTTATTGAAGCAGAAAAATATTAATTAGTTTACAACAGGCAGAAAATACATAGCGGATTGCTTTTCACTCTTCATAGTGTGATTTATTATCCCTTTTTTGTACTGTAGAGGTCAATCTGGTTCTATAAAAACTACTGTATTGCCTTATAACAAGCCATTCTATATATAAGGTGCTATTCGCTTCTGGCTTTCGCATGTGCTAGATAAGAAACATTCAAATCGGAAAGGGTTTAAGTCTATATGGACCATGCTTGTGAGATTTCCTCTCCTATGTGGCGAGGCATTGCACCTTAAATAGTTATGTCAATGTAAATTGTGAAACTGTCTTGCATTATTACCTTTTCAATTGATTTCCTTATAGTACTAGAATAGTCATATAAATACTTTTCCCTAAGTTAATACTAGATATTAATATGACCCTAAAGTGTCCCTCAGAATGGGATACTGAAATATAGCAGGTGTAGGCAACACTCTACAACTGCTTAAATGTAACTGCGGTGCATCATGGGATTGTCACAGGCCTGCCCGTGAAGCTCATCTGAAAGCTGGGACAGTTTGAAATCATGTATTGTGCGCGGTAGACCGATGTCATCCTCCTTATGAAGCAGAAGTGAGCTTACTTTGGTAAAGACAGCAGCTGGTGCCCTCACTTTGAATGTGTGCAGTGTTCAGGCACTCTTTATATTCCCTGTAGAGGAGCGCGGTGTGACTGTTCACCCGGGATCCTGTTTTGAAGTATCTAGTTATCATATCACAGGTTGTTACTGTTTTCCAGAATAGTGCTATCGAGACAAAAATTCAGCTTTTTCAGTCTTGATGTAAACCTGGACTACTTCTTGTTGGTAGCACAAATTCGTGACATTGTGTCAGTAAATGCTGATTTTGTGTAAACTTACAATCATTTGAATGTTGAATGTTTTCATCTCCATACTTGTCAGTTAATTACATGTGAGGTTACAGTTATTGAGAGGAAGAAATAGAGAAGATAGACTGCTTCAGTCGAACATATAGCCAAAAATATACACCGTGTGCAGGAAAAACAGAGAGTCTCAAAGTACTTATTTTTTTGTTGTTGTGCACAAGTAACATTCAACATGCACACTGATGAAGAGCAAAGTGCTCTAATCATGTATAAAGAGACACAGTGGGTTCAATACAAGTTAAGCTGTATTGACAGGCATAATACTGAACAGCACAGAAAATACACTACTGTTCAGATGTTTGGGCTTGTTTAGTTGTATTTTTGCCAACAAGGCTGCATTTATTTGATAAAGAAAAAACTGAAATATTAAAATGTTAAATAACTGTATTCTGTAAATATATTTGTAAAAATGTAATTTATTCCTGTGATTCAAAGTTGTATTTTCAGCATCATGACTCCAGTCTTCAACGTCACATGATCCTTCAGAAATTTTTCTTATATGCTGACTTGCTGCTCGAGAAACATTTTAGTTTATAACTATATAAGCGTTAATAACTTTTGTACAGCTTATTATTTTTTGGAAACTGTTTTTTACATTTATTTTATGGAAGTTCAAATGAACAGCGTTTATTTAAAACAGAAATCTTTAGGAACATTATAAATGTACTTTACTGTCAATTTTGATCAATTGAATGCATCCTTGCTGATTCAAAAAATAAATTTCTTTGGGGCGGGTGGTGCAAATGTGAAGAAATCTAAAGTTCATTATTGAAGAACTTGTATGAGCAATTCATAGATAATTATTCTTGTGATGATTTAACTTTTCTAGATGGATGAGCTTCTGGTTTGGAATTGTAGTGTATGTAAAAATTCTGTCTATCTATCTATCTATCTATCTATCTATCTATCTATCTATCTATCTATCTATCTATCTATCTATCTATCTATCTATCTATCTATCTTGTATCTCATATTGTAAGATTTACTGCTGCAACATCATCATGAATATTTGCCTCCATCCAATTAATAGCCAATGCCCAGAACCAAGTCCCTGCTCTACTTTTATAATCCATTTCACTCAGATATGTGTCTCAATACAGAAGAAAATATCTGTTGCTACTTCACTGCAACTTTAAGTCATGTACTTTTTTCATACAGTGTGCATTTTTAATGTTTATTTCCTGGCTCTGTCTATTTCCATTGTAAATACCTGAAAGTACCAACAATTATCATTTACTGTGTTAATCAGCATTATGTCCGATGTTATCAATGGAGCTTAACTCACACTGAACCTGCAACATGGCTACGGACTGATCCAGTTCTGTGGAGTCACGTCCACACGCGGCCCTTTAAATGCCACATTAATAATACCTTTGGATGCTGAACGCTGGACACCATTTGAGTGTTGAGAATGTCGGTCTGTTAAAATGGTTTGATTGTAGATTACCAAAACAATGAGGAATTCATGTTTGCTGGTTGCTCTAAAACGTCCCTGTGTTCTCATCCTCTAGAGCTGAATAGCACTTATTAACATTTCTAGTTAGGAATATGTGCAGTCCTGCCATGGATTTTTCTATACAGATGAAGATATTGTTATGTTTGGGGAACCGATGCTGAGTGAAGATTGCCTTGAAATTGAGCAGCAGTCTACCACCGCAGGAAGTGATGTCACAGGAGAGCGTCAAAGCTGATGTGATTTGATGAAATATCCAACCAGTAAAGCAGAAAGACTCAACAATGTGCTTTAAGTCAAAGCCGTGTGTTTCCTTTAATTATGTTCTCCATCCGGTTTCATTTTTGCTTGTTCTTCAGCAGCTAAAAGCAGGGCTTGAGCATTTTGCTTAACAGAAAGTGTGAACAGGTAATCTTATAGAGTTGAAAAAGGCTATCATTCCTTGTGTTGTGTTTATATCCCACATTTAGGGTGGTTTGGTGGGCCGTGCATCCTGAGAGCCAATCAGATGACTGCAGAGGAACCAGGAGAAGACGGAGAATTGGAGGAAGGAGAAGAGGGTAGATTCCAGAAGAGCCACTTGCGTTTACACTGACGCTTTTGGTACAGGTAATCTTCCTTCTCCCGCTCCTTGCGCGCCCGCTGATAGTGATCTTCTTCCTTCAGATACCACACCGGAGGCCAGCGATGTTTCTCAAAGTGCTCCAGGTTTCCTGTGGGACAGAATGAGACCATGACACTAGCTTAATGCAGAAATCATTTCAAAACTGAGATAACTATTAGGTTAAAATTCGTTTTTTTTCAAGAGTGACAAAAATATAATAATAATAATAATAATAATAATCAAGTTAATCAGTTTTATGGACTGTCATGTTTCAACATTAATTTTGAAGAGTTTTACTGATCTGACGGCAAATCAAATTACCTGTAGATTTGGCCTTCATGTCCCGAGGGAATTTGCGACAGACTCTGTTGTAGTTGGTGCAGATGTGATGGAGGCACCAGTCCGTCAGCTGATGAGCACAGTGGAACTAATGGGAACAAGCACACAGATGAAAACACCATAGAGAAATCAGACATTTTGAGATGCTTCCCCTCCTGGACCCTGAAACAACTAGTCTATTTGGTTCTTAATCACTTCTAAAACTTAGATTCTTTATTCATGTTACATTGTCTACTTACACACTGTCAATTCACCTTTTAGTTCTTAGGGTTAGGGTTAAGGTTAGGGTAAGTTAGTTCATTTTTTTTATTATTATTATTATCAAATATCACATTTTTAAACCGTCTCTCTCTTGCCATTCATTAAGCCAGACACTGATGCAAAATAAACCCCTTTGTTATATTTTGAAATGTGTCTGGTTGAATGTATGTTATCTCATACAGAAGCTACAGATGTTTTCTCCTGTTTCAGTCCGCATTTGCAAGTTACACAGAATCAGAGCAAACCTGCTGACTTTGTGCACTCAGTGTTAGATGTCATGAATCCCGTATTACTTAAGTTCTGTCGATGTGTGACAGTAGTTGTACCAAACTTTATATATCCGCAGGACTGGATAAACTTATTGACAGTATCCACTTTATTTTGCAATGCGGAAGTAAATACGATGACGTTAATACTGCTAAGTGTGATGTGACGGGAGCACACACAGAGCACTATTAAACACCGTGATGGTAAATATTTACCACACCCGCGGTGTATAACATAGTGGGAGGTTGAAAAGAAGTGGCCTGCCGTAACTTATAAATTAACAATTTTAATTATTTTCTTTTGTTGCTTGTAGCAGATGGGTCTATTGAGGTCAATAATAACAGTCTAGTTTGGCTTTTTTAGCTAGTTTACCTATGCATGCTCACCATAGTCCTGTGCAGTGATACTGGCATGTGATTTTTATTTATTTTTTTAAAGGGGGGTGAAATGCTTAAAAAAGCATAGCAGGCACACACTGGTCAAGTGAAAGATAGCTTTGTTCGTTGTCAGCTTTAACATGCTGCGTTAATGCGAGACTCTTATCGGGCGAAACAAAAAATATCGCCGTTAATATTCTCAAAGTTGGGTATGATGACTTTCACCTCGATATTTTATATCACCGACTGGCTGAGGACAGCCTAAAAAGATGCTCAGGACAGTTGACGGGCCACTGCTGCGCATCGTCACAAAAGCTGATCTTTTTCACATTTTTATGCCTTACCGCTTGTCGATTTAAACATTAAAACATCCAAAAACAAGACGCGGAAAAGCTGAACAGAGTAACTGGTTACTCGCACACTGTGTTCGGTTCGCACGCGGAGAGAGAGAGACGCGTATCATGGACAGCGACACTGAACCGAGCTCTCTGCGAAGAGAAATGCGTCTCAAAACACTTGAACATCGAATTTGCTTAGTTTTGCTCTTGTGCCGACAAATACATACAAAATATGTCAAAATATCAACCTTCGAAATTATGCTCGAAAAAACTGTCAGTTATTTCTTAAGTGAAAGTAAACAGTTGAGGAAAATAATGGGATGTGAATTATACTGGATGCGTTCATCGTCTCTTAAAGTGACCGCGCCTAATTTAGCGACTGGCTGCTGTAATGTTAATCCAAGAAAAGGAAAAAGAAAATCACTCACTGCTCTTGACTGAATTACTTTTTAGTTTTAACAGTCAAACCAAAAATTATTCAAACACCAGGTATAATTTTTGATAAATATAGCAAAACTGTAATAATGTGAGACATGTTTGTCTGAATAAATGTAGGTTTGATTGTATATTTCATTTTTACATTGAAGACTATCCAGTGCTATTTTACATTTAATTATTTGGTTTCTGTACCTTGACAGCTACAAACTTGAAAAAAACATAAACATTGGTGTGAAACAGGCGTAATGTTGTTTGCACCTTGTGCGATGTGGAATTTCAAGCACTTTGTGATGCATTTTGGAAACAGGAGATTTATTTTCTAATGCACCATCTAGATTGATAAACCCTTTCTCAAAGACTTACTGTTCGTCAATTTTATTTGGGTAACACACATATTCTGAATGCCATTGGCAGAATTCGAATGAGCCATTTTAATCTAGATTAATCTAGATAAAAAAATAAAAATCTATGCCCACCACTAATATATGTATATAAAATTGCAAAGAGGATAGGATTTAATTTGACATGGGTGCATTCTCATTCTGTCTGTCAATGGTACGTTTACCTGGGCCATGTCCAGATAGAGCAGAACATCTCCATCTATATCAGCTCCCATCATGGCAGCTTCGGTCAGTACCTTCACAGTGTACAGCTCTAGGACAGACACACAACACTCATAACAACAACTGAATATGTTTGCATCCATTGTTAATAAATGACTCGTTAACATTTTACAAAAATGTTCCATTTTTTAACATTAGAGAAACACCCCATGTTGTGAAAATTAAATATTTAATATTTTATTTGCTTGTGTGTCTGGTGTTTTAATGTTTAAAGACAAACCATGTGCAAATGCATCAGTCAACACCATCAGTCAACTGTATTTTCTCTTTGCAATGTACCAAAAAAAGTCCTAAAACACAACTGTCACAAACATGTAAGCTAAAGAGTGGTATGACGTCAGAATCACAGAGTTAAGCCTGTGGTAAACATAACTTGTCAAAATGTGATGTTTTGTTCTACAACATAAATTGCACAAACTGACATCCCAAACTGTCTTATCAAGTTCAAAAAAAGAAACAAAACAGCTTTAAAATTGAGTGTGTGCAGTAAACGCTGTACAACAAAATGTCAAAGTATCATCAAGTTATGTTTACCACAGGCTTTATTTTATTTCTCATAATCTGAAAAAAAAAAAAAAAAAAACTCAATTTTGAACGAGATCTGCTAAACCTATATAAAAATTTTACAATACCTTGAATGCAGTCACTTTTTTGAAAGACTTCTGATATTGTATGGCAAATGTACATGCATGTATGTTACAGGTAGGCCATTGAGAAAAGCCAGTCTATTTCCATGAAAGGAATCTCTGTAATTTGCAGTCTGAAGAGACTTGCATTATATTTCAGTACAAAAGGACGCAGTGTTATAGTCACTGTCTCACTCTTCAGTGTTTAGTCACTGTCTCACTCTTCAGCGCTAGATAAAGGTCTAAATTTACACAGGATTTGGTTGCCTGCGGAGATCAGGCTGTTATGTGCATCATCATCTCAAAAACAATGTGTGTGCAGGTTTATTTGTGTACCTGTCAGCGCTACCAGGTGAGGCAGACAAAGACGGTTTGCAAGCACAATGAGTTCCATGGCATCCAGATCTGAGCGAGAGCAGAAGCAGCCAGTATAGAGATACTCCAGCACAGCACGCATGCAGCTCCGCGTAGTGTTTGGAAACGGCACCTGAAAAAACACAGCAACAATCTCAAAACGGGGAATGCGGACTCAGTTTTACACTACCATGCAAGAGCAGTATAATTAGAATCAGCTTTGTTCATTATTAAAGTCCAACTTTGAGAATTCTGTAGATAATTTATGTCAACATTTTGACATACTGTACAATGGGAGTCCAAAAGGATTTCATTAGCACTCCATCTTTTAAATGTTTAAGTATCAAGTTTGTATAAAACCCTCATGTTTACATTCTTACACGATCCAATGGAAGCAAAACCATCTGACCACAACATGATCAATGCCACAGATATTTGGGCCCCATTTATGTTGGGAATACTAATTTAATTTATTGATTTCTCATACTTGGTAAGCTTAATTATTATTTTGGATTACTATATGCAGCATTAGAAACGAAGGGTTGAAACTACATCAATCCAGATGTTAAGAGGAATATTCTGCTTGTCTCTCAAAAAAAGTTAATTAGAAAAAAAAAAAAAAAAGTCAATAGATTGTCCAACACGTTTTGTTTCAGTATTACTGAGATACTATTATAGTTTTTCATATTTTTACTTAATATTTTCATTTTGATGTTTTTAATGTATTTTTTGGTTTTGTCCGTTTAATTTTTATTAAGTCTTATTTGGGTTTTAGTTATTTTAGTGTCATTTCAGTATCAAGGTACAGCTCAAATAAAATAAGTTTAAGGGTTCATTTTATTTTATTAAAAAAATACAATTGTTTATTTTATGTGAGATGAGTTGTTTTAGTTCAACATCACTTAAATGTCCCATCATCACTTCTTGCTCCAGATACTACAAAATTAAATTGCCCACTAAGTGATTTGCCTCCTTGCCTTCTTTCCAATTTTCAATACATATTAATTACTATAGTTTTTGATGGGAACCTGGATTTATATGGCATTATTTTTGTGCCTCTATCCTGAGTAATTGTACGTTTTGAGGACAGAGAACTATATTTTGCAAGCACATTACATTATATTTTGAAGACAAATTAACAATCGCAAAAAAAAAAAAAAATTTGCTTGAGCAAAGAAAAAAATGATTCTGTGCTCAATAAATGTATTTGCTTGTTTGCTATTATCCATATTAAGGTGCAGTAATGACCCCTAAAGCGGTCATTACTAATATAATGTTCAAAATATAATGTAATATGCTTGCAAAATATAGTTCTCTGTGTTCAAAATGTACAATTACTCGCTCAGGATTGAGGCACAAAACTAACGCCATAGATTTATGACAAACAATGAAATTGTACACAGTGTTACCATTAAAATATACAACACAAAAATAATCTTTAAAAGCTCAGTGTTCCCAATGGTTTAGATGACATGTGAGTGCACTGTACCTCTTTTGTACAGCTCTCCACAAATGGGCCACCAAACATGGCTGCCATCCAATCACAGCTTGAGATGAGCAGTGGTTTATGGGCCATAATGGTGCCATCATCCAATCTGAACACCACATCTGCATTAAAGAACAGACAAACGTTTAGCTTTTCAAATCTCTGTTATAATGATATATCAATCTCACATAAACATTTTTCACTCTCTGGTAAACCAGCATACATCGTGATTCCGACACTGAAATGAAGTTGACAGTATTTACTATAATATTTTACTGAAGTTCACTAAAATACACCCTTGTTAGATCTGAAACTGACACAAGGGCAACTACCACTTTTGTTATGTGGACATGACGCAATCTTAAATTCAGACAATATCATCTTGACAACTTAAAGCCACTTTATGACACCCTCAATATTCCATTCCACTAAAGCTCAATCGCATTGCTAGAGTGAAGGATAAATAAATAGAAATGCTCAGTGTTTATGTTTGGAGAGGGAAAAGCTCGGTCAGCATTGTAAGACAGCTTGATGTCCTCCAAACCCTGAGAGTGCTGAAAAACACCATACATCCGCACTGGTTCTCACTACCAGAAGAGCACTGATTATGAAACTGAAATCCAGCTGCCAAAATATGGGGGCTTGTTTTCTTCTCTGAGGGTGAATATTTGAGCTGAAGTAGGAGGAAAATAGCTTGAAGGGACATTCTGCTTGAGAGCATCTCACATTTGAGAAAAATTTGCTTTGGTTATGAATAATGCTGGGCGACCTTCCGCTAGGATGTACTCTGTACACCCAGCATGTGCAAATACCCAAAACGCAGAAGTCTGCTTTTCAGAATACAGCGGACATTATTCTACACAACACAGAAAGGTTGTGGTGACAAATAGGGACATTTACAGGAAAAAGGGCAAAAGGGCAAAAGCACAGCAAAATGAGTTCCATCAGTTGTCTGAATGCTAGTCACAACTAGGTGTTAGGTGTAACTGACAGAAATACAACAAATAAGTTCAATTCGTACCATTCCAAGTGGGGTTCAAACCAACATCTCAGGATTGGGAGGTGGGCATGCTAATAAGGAAGGTAAAGACTTAAGCTCCTAGCTTCAGTTGCTAGTGCAACTCTGGATGCCAATGGAGTGAGGTTTATTCACACAGCTCTTACAAGTTTACCTCCGTTACATTTACCCCGTAAACTAAACTTCACTTCCACAAGGGTCACGGCACCAATATAACCCTTCCAGTTCTACTAACACCACTCCAAGTGTGATTCGATCAGACGAATCATATTGAATACTCATTATATATTTGTGATCATTTTGCTGCATCTTGAATAATGTGAAATTTTCATGCACAATTAGGTTTCCTAGAGTATTTGATTCTTTTTTTGATAAATCACTTCAAACTGTCATTTTCAATGACTTAATTCAAAACCTTGCTTCAACAATATGTTTGTATTAAGGTCATTTAAAAATGATTATGAAATTTCTGTGTGGCATTGCTTTAAATTTTTACTCCAATTTTCCATTCTTTTTTTTATGTAACATTTTGAATGGCAACATTTTGTTTTGATATTCTGAATAGCTGTTTGGTTGAAATAATGGCCTCTAAGCTTTTCACCAATTTCAGAGCAACTCCATTTGTTCAACAGTCCTGAAATGTACTCTTAAAAACAGTAATTTCATGTAAAAGTGGTCATGGAAAACTAGATAAAACCCCTAGTCCACCTCATTAATCAACTAGTTGTTTTGTGGTTGACTTGACTATCATGCTGGCCCATCCCTAATAACTACAGTACCAGCCAAACATACAGTTCACATGCCTCTCACCAGAGAAGGTCCCTTTGGTCAAACATTCTTTCACTCGATTGGTGCGTCTCACGTAAAATGCCTTGGTGATCTCCTGATTCATGAAGGCCTCGTCGTTCAGGATGTTAGCCACCATCATACGCAGGTCAAACACTTCCAGCAGCTCTGCAATGTGGGCAACCTGCATTAGCTCCTTCTCCCGCTCATCTAGTTTACCTGTATACAGGTACCGCAACACAGATCGAAATGGACCGGGCTGCATTGAAGGGTCCATGTGCACAACAGTCATTTTTCTAAGGTTGATGGTGATGGGGTCATCCACCATTTCTTCTTGGATGCTAATAAAAGCACGACTCAAGGCAGGGAGCAGACGACCGCGACCATCACCCTTTAGAGTTCCATCACTGGTACAGGCACGCAAGTTTGCTCTATCTCCATCGTCGCTAGTTTCACAAACGTCAAAACTAGCTGCGCGCATCAACAAATCGCGGCCAGAAAGCGGTGGCCCTCGGAGTCGTTCTCTCTCCTGTCCGGTCTCCTCAGGAACCCGAGGTTCAGTCAAGAAGAGGTCGTAGAACTTGGAGGAAGATGTGGCAAGGTAGATGCGGTGAGCGAAGATCCTCTGGTGTTCCTGGAGGACTAAGATGACGTCGGCGCAGAGTGGGTCCTCCAACAGGCGGCTAGGGTGCTCTTCTATGTTACTGGGAGGGGCGGGAACGGTGATAATGGGTGGAGGGGGCTTAGGGGGAAGGAAGGGGGCTTGGAGAAGTGGCCTTTGAACATTTCGTAAATGCGACTTCCAGAACTGCAGATGACGACGAGAAATGAGGGCTGCACGGATAGCATTGTCGAAAACGTCCTTAACACCGAACTGAGCAACTATGCTGGTCTCATAATAAGGGACACCTAGATCTTTAGCCACCTCGTGGCCTTTCTCTGGCGCCAATATCTCATTGGATTTAATGGGTCTGAAACAAAAACAAACAAAAAACAGCATGACACTAAAGAATCAGCTTTCCCAAAAATAACAATTCAGTCATCATTTACTCACCCTCATGTCATTACAAACCTGCATTGATTGCTTTCTTTTGTGGAAAACCAAAATACTTACTCTTTACCATGCAAAGAAAGTAAAGTGGCATAGGCCAGGGGTGTCAATTCCTGCTCCTGAAAGGTCAACATCTTGCAGAGTTTAACTACAACAAGCTTCAATAAAACCTGTCTGTAAGTTTCTCATTTTTGCATCCAAAAGCTAAACAATGCAGCCTGCTCATTCTGAGATAGAAATGCAATTTCAGAATCCTAATTATCTGTCTGTCTACCGAGTAGGCATTGCTCACAACAAATGTTCTATAACAACGTTATGTTATATCTAAAGTTTTTATTTTAGTTGACAACCTGTGCAAACATACATATATACATATAATTATATAAAAATAAAACAGACTGTGCCAAATACGCATACGTTTTATATTGTTTCACATATTATTGTTGATAAAAACAATAACATCCAGATGCTCGGGTGAAAGTAGGCTCCTCAGTCTGAGTTATTTCTGTTAAGAAATAAGAATGCGTGCAAACACAGACAAGAAGATAACGGTGTGCTAAGCACCGTTTCTTACAGCGCTTTGTGTTTTCTGTTTTTAAACTCTCCCTCAAGAAAAATTAAAGGAAGCATATGTCTCAAGAGAATTTGGCTATCATAAATGCTTTCTTCTCGGCTCACTCGAGGTTAATCTACACTTATCTGCATGAAAACAGCAATGGACAGCTGTCTTTACTCAGTCAACTGGTGTTCATGTCATTTCTCATTGTGGCGGTGATATTATGATAACTCAGTTACACTGATTCATTTGATCAAAAGTAACTCCAAACAGTGGCCCTCCATACAGGCGCAGGATTGGACACCCCTGGCATAGGTGTTGGCATGCTTCAAATATTACAAGATAGCACTGTTAAAATAGCAAAATAATTATTCCTTACTCATTCTCATGCACCACATAAGTTATATAATATTAGTTTCATGAGGAACAGTCTATAATATTAGTCAATAATCCCTGAAAATCCTCCTCCACTGCTCGAAAAATCATATTCATGTGTTATTTTTATGACATGTAAAGATACAATGCAAAAGTTGAGGGTACAACATGAGGGTAAGTATATAATCACAATTTAATAATATAATTCCCAACCCAGATCCTTAAGGCACCCCAACACATTAGGTGTTTTGGACTGTGTGTGCAGACCAATCGCCGTATGACATCAAAGTACCACTAAAGTGATTAGAAAGCATAAGGAGCCATCTGCTCTCAATAGCTCTCACGGTACTTTGATGTTATACAACAATCGGTCTACATCTATATTCAATCTCCTTCTAATCAAACCCAACTGAATCTACTTATTAGCTAAATAGCACAGACTCCAGGACCTGAAAAATATGAGTCAGATAAGGGAAACATCCAGGATGTGTACCGTTGGAGTTCCTCAAGGAACAGTATTGGGAAACACTGGTTTGCAACATACAACTGTTGCATTTCTAGCATTAATGACTTCCAATAGTTGCGTTTGCTGTGGGTATTTACCTGGCCAGTGGGCGTCGAGCTCTGTTCACTGCCTCCAGGTCAGCATACCGCAAGTCTAGCTGGCAGCCCACAAGGATAACAGGAGCTCTGGGACAGAAATGCTTGATTTCAGGGTACCACATTGTCCTCACATGGTGGAGTGAGTTCGGGTTTGCAATGGAGAAACACAACACCACCACATCAGACCTGTTAAGAAACCAGACACAACTCATTAACTGGTTAAAACAGTTTTGCTTGGTAACCATTTTAGGGTCACCTTTGACCTCGGCACAATTTTAGCTTATCAGTGTGAGCAAAGTTTAATCTGATACAGTTCTGTGGAATTTGACATGTTTGCAGAAAAAAAAAATAGTATGTTAATGAAGGTACTGTTGTAAAAAGCTAAAAAAACAACAACAAAAAAACTTAATTCTATATATATATATATATATATATATATATATTCCACATAACTTGTTTTGTCCAGTATTTACTAATCATCATGTTTTTCATTACTACTAGGAGTGTAGATACTTTCACTATAGAGCACCGCACGTGACATTCAAGAAAAAAAAAAAAAATGGTGCGAACAATTTACTAATTTGTTCTCTCCATGTACTAAAACGTGCACATGATTACCATTTTGTTCACTCGATTTGCTAAATCGTGGGCACAATTTACTAATTTGTTCTCTCTATTTGTAAATCGCGCGCATTATTTAGCCTACTTTTTTCCTGCATGCCATCTGTGGGGCTCCGTACTTCAAAAACAAAATTTAGAAAGTATATGGAGAAAAGGACCACATTCAAAATGAAGAGGAATTAAACATGGTGGTGGTGTGCGACCGATAGTTAAGTAGAGAGGTTTTGATAATAAGGATTGAGTTACTACTCATCAACATTTAGCGTGGTAAACATATATATTTATAATTGTATGCAATTGTTTGATGAGACAGTATATCCCAAAACTTGCCTACTCTTCTACTACACACTCAAAAGTGTGTACTTTTTCTTCACCATAAGAGTACATAAATTAAAGACTTAATAAATAAATATATATATAGAGTGGATAATAGAGGTAATCCAAATTCACCTGCCATACGCAAATCTGCGATCCTTGTGATGGTCACCAAAAGTGTCCCAGAGACGCAAGGACACGCTGACATCATCCACCACATCTCTGGACCTTTCTAGAACCTGGCCGGAGAGACATAACATATCACATGCATGGAGATTTACCCAAGAAACTGCATATAACATATATTTTTTAACATTTTATCAGATTATAAATCAGGGATTTTGTAGAAAGTGGCATCCATCACGTGTTTCATATACTTTTTTTATGAATAACAATATGACAGCAGGCTTTCCTCACCTCCTGGCAGACTCTGTACTGATCTATTGCCCAGACAGTGGGCACATGTGTGGCAAGTAGCTGGTACTGTGTTAGCGTCGCATTACAGGCCCGGGCACAGATAAGCCGGGTCTTTCCAACAGCGTTGTCTCCAACCACCACACACTTGATAGTCTCGACATTTGGCCTCTCATAATCCATGTCAGAATCCATAAAATGATGCCTTATACACACACACAAATAATAATTAAATATAATGTTAAAATATTTTAAGCTAAATAATATATTTTTTAAAATAACATTTAGAAAAATGTATGAATAGAAAAAAAAAGATTGCCAAGAAACTATTAAAAGACACAAAGACATACAGTAGATATGTGAATATTGGTTGATTATTGTATCATTGATAAGCAGCTCAGTGACGTGAATATTATTTTTTATTTTCCTTTGGTCCTTTTTGTCAGTCAATCTAATAAAAAAAAAAAAAAAGTAATTCATGGATGCAATTACATTTTTATACTGATTCAATTTAAAAAATGTGTAAATTCAAAATGTTAATTTTCTTAAAAATGTCATGCTTTGAAATTTTTAAGAAATAAATGTCATAACGTTTAAATATAAATATTTATTTTATAAATATATATTTGATTTTTTTATATAATAAAATGGCATATTTTTTTTCCCCAAAATCAACCAAACCAGGAATACAAAAATTACATTTTGTAAGAACCTGTCACATAAAAAAAAAAAATCAATCTAATGACTTCCATAAGCAAACTCTCAGTTATTTTAATTTCTTTACTTCCTCCGTTCACCCCACTAAAAGTGATCTCTTTAATTGTGGAGTTTCAAACCGACCTGATTTAGCATGTTGCGCAATCACATTGGCAACATATGAAATCAATAAAGGAACTACAGCCCTACTGTCTCTGTATTGTTGCCAGAGGCAACTAATGAGGCTTCAGAGCCTTTTAAAGTTAGCTGCCTGTGTGTTTGAGTGCACTGAAAGCTCTTGGTAAGGTACACTGCTCCCTTGAGTGGGCTTCATTTCAGTTGTGTACTAAATTATTAACTTCTGTGCAACTAAAATAAATGAGTTGTGAAGAAAAAAAAATAGTTTAGAATGATATATGATGAGTAAATGATGACAGAAGTTTCATTTTAAGGTAAACTACAAGTGAGTGATATTTAATTAGGCTCTAAGCTGTTAGCAGCATCACCATCACAGAGGTTTTAAAGAGGTAACAAGCTGACGGGGTTACCAGCTGGGTGAACACAAAAACAGAAGACAAGATGCTTATGATAAATTTCAGCTGGGATGAGATGTTGCCGTTGTTGTTTTTGTCCCACTAAATTCATCCTAAACTAGGGTGCATCCCAAATGTATACTTATGCACTATTCTGTTTAGTTTTTAGTATAATTAGTATATGTAGTGTGTTCAAATGTAAAAAAGAAAAGAAAAAGAAAAAGTATAAAAGTGCACTTTAAATGCATAATTAAACAAAAAAACTGTATTGTGGAATGTTGAACACTAGTAATTACCCACTGAAGGGGGCGGGGCTATTGGACTCTGATGTTGGATAACAAAATAACCTTATATTTCACACATTAGATGGCTGAGTACTATACTCAAAGTAGAATACTAAAGGATAGTCCATCCAAAAATGAAAATGAGGCCATCATTTACTCACATTCTTGTTCTACTAAACCAGGGGTGTCAAACTGGATTCCTGGAGGACCAGAGCCCTGCTGAGTTTAGTTCCAGTCCTGCTCCAGTACACACACAATCCAGTTTTCAAATAAGCCTGAAGGACTTGATTAGTTTGATCAGGTGTGTTTAATTAGGATTCAATCTAAACTCTGAAAGACCATGGCCCTCCAGGAACTGAGTTTGACACCCCTTTTATAAACCAATCAGTAATTATAATAATAATAATAATAATAATAATAATAATATTTAGCAGTCATAGTAGTAGTATTTACATAAAATATATAAATTAAAGTGTATATATTAAATTTGATCATATTTTAAATGATTAAAAAATTATTGCTGATAAATGGGTAAAACCTATTGGTTTGAAGGATAGTGGCGAAGATTGGTATAGATTTAAAATGTAAATGAAAAATGTTCACTGTGATCCTTAATTAAGTCCTTAAATTGAGTCTTTTAATGTCATCTAATGATTCTTGTTCGAAATATATTTTAGTATATGAAAGTATTGTTCAACTGAATGACAAAGGCCTAGAGGGTGTCTTCAGTAAATCATGGTAAAAAATATAAGATCAGCCCTTTCTTTCAGAACAAGCTGCACAACTCCTTGTTCAAGCTCTTGTTCTGTCCAGACTGGACTATTGCAATGCTCTCTCGGCAGGACTTCCAGCCACTTCTATCCAACCTCTACAATAAATAAGTATTAATCTCTAATGAGCTGAATAGAATGCACGTCACACGTTTGTTTATCACTTTGCACTGGCTACCAGCTGCTCTTATAAGATTCAAGGCATTAATCTTCGCCTGCAAAACCTCTGGCTCTGCACCCCTTCACCTAAATTCATTACTTCAGACTTATGTGCCCTCTAGAAGCTTGAACCAGCAAACGACGCATTATTGTAGCATCTCAAAGAGACTTTTTAACTTTTTCATTAAATGTTCCCTCCTGGTGGAATGACCTGCCCAATCCCAGCAGCACCCCCAACTCTAGCTTTCTATTTTTTTTTTTTCTAGATACTTGTTTTTCTTTGTGTGTGTGTGTGTGTGTGTGTGTATACCTAACCGACATATATACTAACAGAGACATGTCATTTGCATTTGCACTTATATTGTTAGTTTTGATTGCTACTATCATCCCCATTCGTAAGTGGCTTTGGATAAAGTAAATAACTAAATGTAAATGTAAATGTAGGCTAGCTATATAATCAGTATGGATGCATTAGTCCATCGCTCAGAGTTATTAAAACAGTTAATCATCTCGTCATTAAAGTTATCAAGTTACAATGGTACACGCTCACGTGACTGAAATAATGATTCGATCACGAGCGCATTATTCTTCAGCTTTAATGCCTTCTGTCACAATCACCGTAAAATAGTGCAGGCACAAGCTCTAGATTACGTCGAATCGTCGAAGATAGACTACATTAAGAAGTATTCAAATACATACAAATAATATGAAGTTATATAACAGATACTGGTGTATTATTACCTCGTATCTTGAAAATGGAGGTGGCTGGTATAGCGACACAGTCTTTGGTTTCCAAGGAAACGGAATTTACTCCTCTACTACTGTACCATGAGCCCCTGTTATTAATGCCGCCTTATTCCAATAATCGCAACATAAATGCGTAAAAGCGTATAATGAATGAGCATCTTCTTAAACTCTGTCCGGTGACCGATGAAAACTGTCCTTCTCCCTCAAAGAGCATCTGAATCGCTACGCCTTTCAATGGATATGTTATGAAGTAGCTACCACAGTATTACCTAATGATTTACGATAGGACTATTTGCTAGTAAAGATAGTAAGGTCAAACTTCCAAAGGGTGGTCACTTAAACAATTGTATTTATTTAGTTTAGGGTTTTTTTATTATTATGTACAAAATTAATTTGATTATGTGTTATTTTTAGGTTATAATTATTAGATATTATTAAAATATGCTACTTAAAAATAAAAATATATATATATAAATATAAAAAAATAAAGTAGGCCTACGCTAATATTTAATATGTAATATTTTATATATAGGCCTATTTAAATGTAGGCTACTGAAATAATTAAAGTAATATGTATTTTTACCAATTAAGAATTATTTGAGTTTATTTATAAAACGCGTATGTGATGGACACGTTAACTTAAACCACTGTTACTAATGATAAATTATAGGTTTTAGGTCGCCCGAATGATATAGCCTACTGAATGATCTGGTCTAGCCTATCCCGTTTACAGTAGTAACTTATGTATCTGCCATAAACAACATTTATTTATTTTTTTTACATGCTATTATGTAACCGCTGATGTTTCCTTGACAAATGACACTTTAAGTGTCGTCTTAATAAATAACAGCGAATTGATGTCCTCATAAAGCAGTAAGTAAACAGAGAGAGACACACACAGGCTGCGGCTGCTCTTACCGCATCACAGGGAAGTGCTGCATCGGCTCGGCCGATCTGGGGAAGCGACAGAAGAAATGCATCGGATGTGGCTGGAGAATGACGAAAGCTGGAGCTAAACTTCATTTTCGGATCAGTAATGCACGGCTTGGAATCGCTGCCGCCAGTCAAACCGCTTACGAGAGAAACTGCTCTTTGTTTCTCAAACGCCATCGGGTGAATCGTTGAATTTCGCTGTGGCTGTCAGGCAGCGGGGCCGGACAGACTGCTCTT
Source organism: Carassius auratus (assembly GCF_003368295.1). Lineage (NCBI taxonomy): Eukaryota > Metazoa > Chordata > Actinopteri > Cypriniformes > Cyprinidae > Carassius > Carassius auratus. The sequence goes on along the minus strand of NC_039264.1, from coordinate 10,990,070 downwards.
GATGTTCCTCAGTTACCGTACGAACTGTACAACACAGGCACAGCAACACAGCTCTGGCCATTCACTGCACACATACAGACACAGCAGCAGGCTACTTCTCATTCACTGTAGTCGCTCACACACACACACACAAATGTTTGTTTTGGTGAAAAGTGGGGACATCCCATAGGTGTAATGGTTTTAATACTGTACAAACTGTATATTCTATGGCCCTACACCAACCCTACACCTTACCCACCTTACCCATGCCTTACCCATCCTACTTGCATAACACCGCCCAAATGTTCATGCAAAGAAAGAAGGTGTAACTTTGATTCTCGCTGTAGTATTTCCGCTGCTGCTTTTGTTCAAAACTGCTTTGTTTGGTCTTCCAAAAGAGGACACAACTAGAAATCAGTGGTAAGTTTACGAACACTGTTCCAGAACAGTTCAACCCAAATATTCAGATGTGTGCAGCGCATTTTACGGAGGACTTGCCTACACTGCCGGCTGTCCTGACTCACAGGTATGTTTTCATATTGAAAGAATTTGCCACTGATTATTCAAACGCAAGTTTTGAGCAGTGTAGAGTAACGTAGCACTTGTTGTTTGTCGTTTCTCCGATCACAAATGCAGGCATGCTTTTATGTTTACGCAGTGAGATATGCAACGCAACGTGTAAAACACAGTATAAGTCATTATAATCAGTAAATATATCCCCACTGGATGCAACAAATGCCTTGTATGTAATGGGTTTTATTGTTTTTGTCTCGTTGCACCAGGACACAACACAATATGGTAAGGGGTAAGGGAACTGGACCCCCGACTGAGCCTGGTTTCTCCCAAGGTTTTTTCTCCATTCTGTCACCGATGGAGTTTCGGTTCCTTGCCACCGTCGCCTCTGGCTTGCTTAGTTGGGGTCACTTCATCTACAGTGATATATCATTGACTTGATTGCAAATAAATGCACAGACACTATTTCAACTGAACAGAGATGACATCACTGAATTCAATGATGAACTGCCTTTAACTATCATTTTGCATTATTGACACACTGTTTTCCAAATGAATGTTGTTCAGTTGCTTTGACACAATGTATTTTGTTTAAAGCGCTATATAAATAAAGGTGACCTGACTTGACATTACTGTCACACGCTTGAGGCATTTGGCCAATCACAACGCACTGGATAGCTGGCCAATCAGAGCGCATCTTGTTTTTCAGGAGAAACAATCATGTACAGTATGTGGAAAATAATGTGGTTTTTTTTTCCACCTTAAACGGCATTAAACACATTTCATCCTAATGGACGTAACTATGAAAACTGCACTAAAATCGTTGACACACAGACTGACAGCCAGGCTTGTCACTATTTATATTTCTAATATCTAATAAACTAGCTTCTTGTATTTAAACAAGCCTTTTGGAACAAACATTATTATCACAAAGTTTCAATCATCCAGTTGTCATTAGGGAAGATAATAAATACTGCATTTGTAAATAATGCTAGAATTATTCTGTTGGACATACACTACTGTTCAAAAGTCATTTCTGTTCACCATCCCTGCATTGATTTGACCCAAATAGAGTAAAAACAGTAATATCATGATGTATTATTACAATTTAAAATAATAATAATAAGATATTAAACAATTTTCAGCATCATTACTCCAGTCTTCAGTGTCACATGATCTTTAGAAATCATTCTAATATGCCGATTTGGTGACCAAGAAACATTTCTAAATATTATCAATGTTGAAAACATTTTTTTCTTTCAGGATTCTGTGATTAATAGAAAGTTCAAAAGAACAACATTTATCTGAAAAAGATCTAATTTGTAATATTATACACTACCGTTCAAAAGTTTGGGGTAAGTAAGAATTTTTATTTTGTATTTCTTTTTTGGGGTGGAAAGAAATTAAAGAAATGTATACTTTCATTCAGAATGAATCAATTTGTAAATATGTTACAAATGTTACAAAAGACTTTTGGACTTTCTACTCATCAAAGAATCCTGAAAACAATTTGTACAAAACTGTTATCAACATTGGTTTATGTCTTCACCCACTGGTTTCTGAAATCACATGAGAGCTGTTATGGATAAATAAGTTGACTTTTGAGAATCTCCTGGACATTCCTAGGTTAAACTTATGAACTTAAAGACTATATCCTGTTTGCCCAGTTGCACTCTTTGAATAATACCTAATATCATCTATATATTACAGCCTGATAGCATTTTTCGGGATCATTTGTGTCATGACTTAGGTCTATGTTGCTGTGTTTTTGTCTTGTTGTCTGTGTGCCTAGTCTCTGAACACATGGGTTTTGTTTTGGCAGCTCATGTGTTCTGCTGTCAGTGTTGTTCTCCCTCCCACTCGTTATCCTTAATACTCTGTGTTCTGTCACACCTGTAGCCACTCTTTCCTCATTAGCTCTCCTCTATTTTAGTTCCTCTCGTGCTCTGTCTTTTGTCAGACTGTTGTAAGTTGTTTAATGCCTTGCTGGTGACTGGCTTGTCTTATTTGCCTAGTCCTGCCATGTTATGTTGTCTTAGGCTCCGTGTGTGTGTGTGTGTGTGTGTGTGTGTGTGTGTGTGTGTGTGTGTGTGTGTGTGTGTGTGTGTGTGTGTGTGTGTGTGTGTGTGTGTGTTTTGTCTGGAACTAGTGATGGCAAAATGAGGCTTCCTGAACCACTGAGACCTCGCAGCCCATTGCTTCACCAAAAGGTTCATTACTCGAAGCTTCATTCATTATTGCTCACTAGTGACACCTAGCTACTGTGCAAAGAAAGAGCAGACCAATAAAAACATACTGAATCAATGACCTGAGCAGACATTATTTGTCCATTGCCTGGGTATAAAATAAAATATGTTTCTCTGTCTGTCTGAATTTACTTGTGCAGAGACAACTGTCACACACAGTCCATTCATTATTCATAAATTGTTTGGATAGTGACAGTGGGAACAACAAAAGCGAGACTGTGTTGAGTGTAGTTCTTATGGTGGAAGGAGTGTAATGACGCAAATTGCAACAGAAAAGTGTGCGGTGGGAAAGGTTAAGAATTGTTTCTGGTGTGTTTTGTGCATTAAACTGTTACTAGATTTAGTGCAGTGTTGTGCTTATTGGACTATGGATTTAGAGGAACAAACTGCACACAAGGATCAAACATTCTTTTTATTGAGGAAAATTATTTTTTCAAGTGTGTTGGGGCTTAGACGATTCCTCCTTTTGGACAGAACCTCTCCAGCCTTGGAAAAGATCCTTTCGCATGGAACAGAGGAATGTCAGTGCCAGCTGGTATAAATGAGGATACAGATGTTTATGTTGAGCCCAACACACTAGTGGATCCAAAGATCTTGTGAGATTCACTTCGGATAAATATTGATTTGATTTGACTGATAAAGATTGTTAGTAGTCTGTGCGTGCTCGTGCAGTGCTCGATAACGCCTGAGCACGGAGGAGGTGTTACTGTTGTATGTCAGCTCCTTTAGGCACAGCGAGCATTGCACCTAGAAACATAAACGAATAGACATGAAATATAAGATCAGGACAGTAAAACAAAAATAATACACATACCTTATTGTGACCAACCATTTCAAAAAACTCCCAGACGGGAGGATTTCCTCTTTCTTGCTGGCTCCGTTACAAGGAAAAAGGAAGAGGTCACAAAAAGCAAACAAATCCAAAAGGGCAATCCAAATCAAAAAGCAGTCCAGTCCAAATCCAAAAAACCAAAGCAATCCAAAGAATCTTATCTAATTAATATAACAATACTATAACATAACTACCTTAATTAATAATAACAATATACTATAACGAATATAACCTGATATAATTTCATAATATACAGCCCTAACACATATATGACACAATATCGATGACGACACAACTATCTAACTCTAACTCTCTCGCTGACTCTACTACAATTGATTCATCTACTCCTGACAACACCCACAAGGTGGTGTGAGTTTCGAACCCCCTTTATCAGGAACAGACACTCAGACCGAACCGATGACGTGTCCACACAAACCAAGGCCTCGTTTGTCATCAGTCACGTGATTTCCATGTCAACAACATAAGCCTCGCATCGCGGCTTCATCTGGCACGCCCCTTTTGTCTCGACACAAGCTCCGACGCCTCGGTTCAAATGTCACATCACTATCTGGAACTGTTTCCTATCATCCTGTCAGACTTGACTGGTTTGCGTCCGGCCCTGGCATCTCTTTCCTGCTGGGATCCCCCAAGACTTGACTCCAGCTCCTCTCTGCACTCTATAGTTTGAGTTTGGTGGGCCTTTAGTTGCACTCCCAATGACGTTCTGGTTGATGTGACTTTGACATTACATCACGTTTGACGTTGACGTTTCCCTGTTTGCCCAGTGAGGACGAAAAACTTTGTGTTACCAGCAATTGAATCCTGTGTATTCCTGACAATGTGAGGTTACTGACTGCTCCTTTACCACTGCTTTCTGAGACATGAAATAATAATTCCTGTGCCACTGCTGAATCTGGATACCATTCAGTGAGTCTGAAAGCCATCTGATTTTATACTGTTTTTGAGAAATTTCAATGTATTCTGATGTACACTGATCTTCAAGTGCCTTATATGTAGTCTCCTGATATATTTGCCATAGATGCCCTTTTGGTTGTGCTGCTTTGTCACCCTCTGAATCCAGTATTACTTGGAGTAAGACTTTTTAAAGAAGAATAGTAGCTTTTCTCTCTTTGTAATGCAACATTGGACTGATTGTTCTTTATCAACACAAAAGCCTGTTCTTTTATGTAAGCCTCTCTTTTTTTATAAATGGTATATAATTATGCATATTATGAACAAATATATTGTGTATTTAAATTGTATATTGCCAAACAAAAAAGTATTATGATGGGGATCCCCAAAATAAGTAAATAAGCACTCATCAGGACTCGCCTTGAGCAAGGGATTTACTGAGGACCCAAACGAAAAACAAAAACTTTATTAACAGTCAGCAAAAAAAAAAAAAAAATGTCGGAGTCCTAAGCCAAACTCCAACTAACTGGGCAGAGGATTGAAAAAGAGTCAGGATCAGGTGAGGGTCAAACCCAGAGAGACAGTCTGATCAAACCCAAAGATGGCTCATTTTCTAGGTCAGAGGCAGGCAGAAGTCAAAACCAGGAAACAGTCCACCTCGACTAGATCAGATATCTGAGCCAGAATTAGTACCAATATTAAAATAGGAGAAGTCAGGTAAACAGGATTCCTCTGGCAAAACTAGGCAGAGACACAGCATGAAAATGGAATTAAGATAAAATATACCAATTGAGCACCTTTAGCACAAGTCTTGTGAAGTCAAATTTAACTGTATAACACTCAACCCTATTACCTTGCTGAATGTGTGATTATATACCATCGCACATAAAAATGTCTTTATTTAAGATGGCACAGTGCAGTTACAGAATTACCCTGGTATTGAAGTTTATGACAACTGTTTCTGTAGTGTGCGACCTGTGGTTTTTACTCATGCATACACGTATGATTTCTGATAGGGGAAGTGAGGAAAGGTCATTACCAACGGTAGAACAGAAACACACACACACACACACACACACAGAGAGAGAGAGAGAGAGAGAGAGAGAGAGTTGTGTTGCTTGACAAATGAGGTTCATTCCACTTTTAGCATAGAACGCTGACAGTTGCATATGCCCGGTGCTTTTTTAAACAAAATATAAGTCACTAGTATTGTACTGAAAATAATGGACACTAAAGGGAAATATACAGAGACACCAATGTCCTTGGAGCAGTTTCACATCTCTGAGGATTATGGGTTTATTCTTCCTGAACCTCTGGTAAGTCATCGCACTTACTGTATAAGATTTAATACATTTTTTGTTTTGTTTTTAAACATTGTAATCAGAAAGTATTATATTGGTGTTTTATGCAATGTACAATATGATTTATATAATATAATATGACTAATATTAGTACAATGTTAGTTTCGTGCAATGTACAATATGCATTTGTAAAAATGTTAGACAAAGAAGCAATTTATTGCTCTCAAGTAAAGCTACAGTTTGTTTCATTACTTGTTAGTAACATACTGAAAGCGTCCAAGTTACTGAGCTGGTCAACATTTTTTAAACTATTCATTTGGACTCATATACAGTCAATATATTTAGACACAGTAAGACTGATTGTTTGTAAATGAAGCATTAGACTTTAACATTGTTTGCTTTCTGAGTGACCTTCATCTATTTGCTTTAATGGTAAATAGGTTAATATAAAACTTTGCTCCCGAAAGACGCTATTTCATCATATCAGCAGTGCATATTCAAGAAAGACGGATGGGATCTTAGAAAACTATCTAGACCTATTTAGTAGGATTTCAGTGTAGATTTAGTGTCAAGTGCAGTTATTTTTTTAGCTTCAAAGGTAGTGAATTGTTAACTTTGACTCACATTTACAGTAGTATCTGGGGTCATGCTTCTCTTTCAGTGATTGGTGTAAAACTCTGAAACCACCTCAAGAGACACCTTTGGACTCTGTACCCTGTTGTATTTAACTCTTTGGCTTAGAAAAAGCATGAATATATATATATATATATATATATATATATATATATATATATATATATATATATATATATATATATATATATATATATATATATATATATAAAATTTGTTGTAAACTGAATATGCAGTATGTGCAGGATTTTCTTAAATGAAAGCACATTTGCATTACAGTGAATGTAATGAGAAATGATCAAGAATATATATTACTGTGTTATGGACTCATATCTACATTGTGTTTCAGAATGACCTTCCGTTATACTACAAGCCCTGGATGGACATTGCCAGAAATATGCCAGATCTCATCTCTTCCCATTCTTTGCGCCTCCGTATTCATAATGTATGATTTTTCATACTAAGTATACAGTCATGAAAGAGTCTTACCTACACAGAGAAAGAGTCATAAGCAACAAAATAACATTTTTATTTTGCATTTCAGTTCAGAATATAACCATTCTTCACTGTTTTGTGCTATTGTTCCAGTATATATTAGTTAATTATATATTAATTTTATGAAACAAAATACTTTCATTTTCCTTTCTGTCTTTCTTTCCTTTAAGTTTATTTATAGGGACCACAAAGCCTATATGGGGATTTTATCGTTTAACCCTTTCAGATTCAAATTATATTCCACTTACACAAATATATAATTTTATGATAAATTCTTTTTTATTGAATTTAATTTAAATCAATAAAATGTAAATGTAATTAATTATAGATAAAACATTTTTATTTTTATTTTTAATGTTTAATGTTTTTGAATTTCATTGATGGAAGCATATAACTCAAGTTAAACTGTGTATGATTAATGTGTACTAACTAATGTCACCTTTTAGCTTTATATATATATAAAAAAAGATTATCTAAATAGTTTTAAACAAGTATCAATTCTGCTATATTTTTCAGCCTTGTGACACATGCCATCATGCTTAATTTTAAATAAATTATTGTTATTTATTTTTCTTGATTTAAAACAAAAATTCTACAGTGTGGTATTTGTGCTGTGAGACTCTTTTGTGAGGTACCCGGTAGTAATTAAACACTAGGAAATGGTGACGGTGAGAATGGATGCAGGGTCTGAAAAAGGTTAATAAACCAATTATAATTGTTCCTGTGATTGTTTTGTGTTCTCAGATGCCTCTGTTGGAGACTCATTTGTTGGGGACACATTGTGAGCTGCGTTTGGCCCATCTGGCTTTGAGCATGATGACTATGGGTTATGTATGGCAGGAGGGAGAGAGAGAAACAGTAAAAGTACAACTATCATTTTTTATGCATTCCATAACACTAATAGGACTGAACTGCCGAAATGAACGGTTTGACTCTTTATGTTTGTCATGAACCGCCAGGTGCTTCCGCGGAGTCTGTCCGTGCCGCTCTGTGAGGTGTCTCAGAGACTGGGTCTGCCCCCGATTCTCATCCACGCTGACACAGTCCTCGCCAACTGGAGGAGAAGAGATCCAGATGGGTAAACTCACTGATCCATACTAACTTATTGGGTTATGATATGTGGTAATATTTTTCCCGTGCCCTGTTTTCACTAAGAAATAATTATTTAATTAGGATCAATACCAGCTATCAGTAGGCATTTCTATTCATCACAATGCTGGTGCAGGACCCCTAGTACTACTACAATTTAATTCAAATCTGCCAACTTTACCCAAGGTTGGTCAGTGGTTTGTTTTCCCGAAGTAAAGTTAACCAGCTATGGTACCAAGTTCTGTTGTTACTAATACAGTTAAATTATTTGGTGATTCCCGAAACTATATTTCTAACGAACTTTCCCAAACTGCATCACAAACTTGTGTGGTTAGAACTGCAGCTCTCAACCTGTGCTTAGTATGACATGTGGACTTAAATAGATCAAAATAAGAAAGCTAATATGCAGTCCAACCTATGTCTTTCATTACATACAAATAACATTTTTATATTTTATACTGTAGTTATAGTGTAGTTACAATATCTGTAGTAAAACAAACAAAAAACTAAAACAAAAAATAAAGACACACATAGCCATGACCTCTTCCTGGTCATCACACCAGCATAAGCTTATTATTTCTGCAATATGTATACTACAAAGTTTGCACATTTTCACTTTACATGGATGACCTAATGATATACTGTCGTATCAAGGTGTCAGGGTTTGGTTTGTTAAAAAAGATTATTTAGAAAAAAACAGCTACATTTGAAATGTGATGTGTATTATAAAGCAAACTGCTAATGGTATTTTTTTTTTTTTTCACCAATAACTGGACACGGATTGTTCCCAGACCATTTTCCATGGAGTAAGTATTTTGAATGAATGAATTAACAGAAATGTGTGTAAAATGTTATTGATGTTTAGAACCAGCAGAGGGAGCCAGCTCATTATGTTCAGTGTGGAATATGTAAATATGCTTTGTGTGAACTCCTTTTTAGTGCATGTGCAATTTCTGCCGAATTAGACACCACAAACAAATAAATAAATAAATAATAATAATCTTTGCAATACGTTGTAAACCACATGTTGATGTAAGTTGTGGCTAGTGCTTCTGAAGCATTGATCTGTCCTTCACGGTGACTGTTCTTGCTTCCTGTAAGGAACTTGGAGTTGTTGCTGACATTGCCTGGTGGGGAAAGTGTGAGAGGTTTTTTTCTGGTGACAGTGCTGGTGGAGTTGGCAGGTGTTCCTGGCCTGAAGGTCTTACACCCCTACAAAAGACACAGTTCACAGACAGAACATAATAGCCAAGCATTTGTTTCATAGTATTTATTGCATTACTTTGGTGTACAGTACCATGGAATCTGAATACACATTTAACAAGAGGCTTAAAACAATCACTCAGAAATTGCTATTAAGTTTCAAAATGTACAAAAAACTGGCAAGTGACATATTGAATCAGACATGACATTTTGATGTAGAAAGTCTTAAATAGTACTGCACTGAACTCCAATCATTATTGTTTAATTTACTTTGAAAATAACTTTACAGTGTCGTATTATTTATTACATCACTGTACCCTGGTTATATTAGCTGTTTCTTTTTTCACAGTCTATCATTGATGTCATCAATGGCATCCATTATAATGATGTTGCTATGGTCACCAAAGCTCTGGATGTTGTCAGTCAGGCCATAGACAGCATGAAACAGGCCTTTAAACTAATGCATGGTAATACTTTCTATTGAAAATAAAAAAAATTTATTCAAATAGTTTAAATACTTCAAGTGGCAAATAAATGTTCACTGTTTCAGAATATGTAGATCCCTCCATATTCTATGGCATTATTAGGATCTATCTGTCCGGGTAAGTCATACTGTGGGGTTTCATTGCTTTTTTTAAATTTCCTTCAGAGTTCTTCTGAATCTATGAAAATATTCTTCTGTGTGTGTATGTTAGATGGAAAGATAATCCATCAATGCCAGACGGTCTCGTGTACGAGGGAGTTCAGGAGCAGCCAATGGAGTTTTCAGGTGGCAGTGCTGCTCAGAGTAGTATCTTACACTGCTTTGATGAGCTGCTGGGAGTCCAACATGAAGGAAGCAGCGGTAAGAAAACTACCAGTAATTGCTCTTGTGATTAGATCGTTCCCCATTTAAAATTTTGCCTTGTAGTTACAGTAATGATTATGTTGGATAGCATCAGGTTTTTCCCAAACTTGTGGAGTCCATTCTTAAAGAACCAGGGGATCATTTCATTTGCAATATAGATTTTTCAAGGCTTTTCAAACCCAAGAGGCCTTTAAATGGGTGTTTAATCTTACTAAATCTATTTAAAATCTATTTGCGGTGTTTCGGTCATCTGTTTAGAATGCCTCTTGTATGTTTGCTGGTGGAGGGGTTCCAGGCATGTCAAACTTGAGGGGATACCTCAGGGCAGACCCAGGACATGCTGGAGGGATTATATCTCTTGGCTGGCCTCGGAACACTCTGGGATCCCTCAGGATGAAATGGTGTGCATGGCCAGGGAAAAGGACATATGAGTGTCCTTACTCAGCCTGTATAATGTAGTGCACACCTTCCACATCCATCCCCAGATGGTTCAGGTGATCTGGAGCCGATTCGGGAGAGTTTAGGTAGACCTATTTGCTTCCCACAAGTCCTCCCACTGCCATTTGTATTATTCACTTACCCAGGCCCTGCTGGGAGTGGATGCACTGGCACAGAGCTGGCCTCGGGCTCTATGCAAGTATGCGTTTTCCCAGTGAGCCTACTTGCACAGACACTGTGCAAGGTCAGGGAGTATGAGGAACATGTCCTCTTGGTTGCGTCTTACCGGCCCACCCTGACCTAGTTTTCGGAATTCATGCTCCTTGCGACAACCCCTTCCTGTTGCATCCCCCTAAGGAGGGACCTCCTTTCTCAGTGGCTGGCTCCACCATATGGCACCCACGTCCAGAACTCTGGAACCTCCATGTGTGGCTTCTGTATGGTATGCAGCAGACCTAGATGACCTACCACCATTGGTGGTATACACTATAACTCAGGCTAGAGCTCCCTCTATGAGGCATGCTTATGCCTTGAAGTGGAGTATGTTCCCGAATTTGTGTTCTTCTCACCAAGAAGACCCCCAGAGATTCTCGATTAGAGTTGTGTTTTGGAGCATAGAATGTTACCCTCCACCTTGAAAGTGTATGTCTCTGATATCACAGCACATAATGATGCAGTGGATGGCTGTTCCCTGGGAAAGCATGACCTGATCATTAGGTTCCTGAGGGGTACCAGAAGGTTGAATCCTCCTAGGACACCTCTGGTACCCTCCTGGGATCTCTCTATTGTCCTGGCTGGACTTCAGAGGGGTCCCTTTAAGCCACTTTATTCAGTTGAGCCATATTTCCTGTCTCTCAAGACTGTGCTCCTGATCACACTCACTTCCATCAAGAGGGTCGGGGACCACCAAACATTATCGGTAAGTGGAGAGTACCTTGTGTTCAGGCCAACCTACTCTCACGTTGCCCTGAGACCCTGGCCTGGATATGTGCCCAAGGTTCCCACCACTCCCTTCCGAGATCAGGTGGTGAACCTGATTCTAGAGCTGTAATCAGGCTTTAAAAGTTAGGCCCGACAGGACCAGAGCCCAACAGGTTTCGGCCCGAGCCCGACAAGTACATTTTGATTGACAGCTTTTTTAAAGCCCGAACCCGTTTACAGCCCGACATTATTCAAAATGTGTGCACGCACACAGCTCTTTTGCCTTTTGTCAACAATGAGTCATTTATTCATGTTTTAAAATAATTTACTCATAACTAACATAGAATAGACCACTTGGAAGTTGGAATAAAGAAATAAAATAAGTCCTCTGTGACATCGTAACATCTCAGCATTCTAGACATAGGCTCATTAGCCTATAAATAGACCAATGCACCAATTAAAACGAGTCATTTAAAAATTTTTTAATTAAGATAAATTTTAAATTAAGATGGGTATTTGGCAATAACGAAATTAAGATAAAAGCTCCGCCGGATGTGCTTCGCACTAGCAGATGATATTTAATAAAAGAATAATGCCAACATTAGCGTAAATACTCTGTCAACATTATGCATTTAAGACTCAATGAATATTTAGTTATTTGAAAAACCTTTACTCACAGAGATTAGGCTAGGTCTACATGTTTTTGTGGAGGAAAATGATTGAATCCACTGTAGATGTCTTCAGCGCGTTCCTGCGCTCACTGATGGTGCGTCATTATTCTCATTATAAACATGGTCAAAACTTTTCCACACCTCAGAGTTTGCTTTAGTTGCTGGTGCAACCAAAACGTAATCACCAGAGGCAAGCCTCCGTTACACCTCCTCAGCATTCATTTTCGCATCTTTCTTGCGCTAATCGAAACACATCACATGACCGCTTGTTTACCTCGCAAACCGGAGCGCAAGCCTGACCGCGGCCCGAGCCCGCGTAAGATGATAGAAATTAAGCCCGAACCTGACTGAACCCGTCGAGTCCCGTCGGGTTCGGGCAAAGATCTTCAGCTCTACCTGACTCCCTTTCACATGGGGATGCGAGCACCTTTCTTCTTCCAGTAGATTTTTCCTGGTTGCCAAACCCTAGTTGAACATCCTCCAGCACCCCCCGCAGTCAGACTTGGCGGAGCAGTCTGACGCTAGAACCAGTACTGGTGTTAGCATTTCGGGAATCCCAGTCAGCCACTGTACTGGGCTAGGTGTCCATATGGCTTGATTCCCTATTGGTAATCCCATATATGTATTCTTCCACGGTAAGGTGACCTTCTCCAACAGCGATGACCTCGACATAACATGTCAGTTCCCTCCATCAGGGAACAAGGGTTACATATGTAACTGAGAGGTTTAAAATGAATGTTTGCTTTTTACTACTACATACATTAAGACATGCCATTGTATTTGAATATTTTTATTATATTTAAATATGTTTAATACAGGAGCCTTCCTGAGAAGAATGAGGGACTACATGCCGCCCTCTCATAAGCATTTCATTGAAAACATCTCTAGTCACCCGTCTCTGCGCAGCTTTGTGCTTCAGCAAGCGGATGAAGGTCTAACACGTGCATTTGATCTGTGTGTGGCTCGCTTGGTGGACTTTAGGAATTTCCACATCAACACTGTCACTCGTTTCATCACTATCCCGGCCTCCCGTGCCAAACAGCTCCGTGCCAACAAGCAGGGTATGACCGAGGATCTGGATGCGATCAGAAGAGCACCAACAGCACTGGAGGAAAGAGGTACTGGAGGGTCAGGGATCATCACCTTTCTGAAGACAGTGCGTGATGAAACCAAAGAAATTTCCATCTCGCAGTGCACTAATGGGAACCAAGTTTTGCCAGACCGATCAATGACAGAAATACAGAAGGCTGCATCTGAGCTCACAACAGAATGATAATAGCACCAAAGTATTATCACCAAAGTAAATCATGCAATATGCTAAAAGGGGTTTTATAGGTCCTAACATATGTAATTTAGGGTGAGATTACAATTATAGACAGCAGTAATTCCCATTTACTGTATAACACAAACAAACACTGACTCCCTCTTTACTTACTTTAGTAAGGGCTTAATTCAAACTCTCTTTAACAATGTGACTCCTGAATAATGAGGATATATTTGTGTTTCCTCACATTTTTAAAGACAAAATTTAAGGGCATAATTTGGGTTTAAAAGTAAGCACTAAATCATTAAAAAAAAAATCCAGATTTGATATATGAATAATTTAAAGGGATAGTTCACTCAAAATAATGACAATTCTGTCATTAATTACTCACCCTCCTGTTGTTTCAAACCCATGAGACCTTTGTTCATTTTCAGAACACAAAAGAATATATATTTGATGAAGTCTGAGAGTTTTCTAACCCTGCAGGCAGCAAGGGCACTACCTTGTTCAAAGTCCAGAAAGGTAGTAGCAACATTGTTAAAAAGTTCCATGTGACATTAATGGTTCAACCTTAATTTTATGAAGCTACAAGAATACCTTTTGCACTCAAAGATGATAATGCATGGGTGCCGTGCTGTTGACACAGGAGTTGGCATTCTGTCATAGAACCTGGATGTGCTGTGCCTTGTTTACAAGCAGAGAAATGGACAATCATGCATCATAGTGCTGTCATAAAAGCATGTTGAAAACTGACAAGGAAGAGAAGAAATTGTTGAATAAAGTCATTATTTTTGTTTTCTTTGCATGCAGAAAGTATTCTTGTAGTTTCATAAAATTACAGTTGAACTGATGTCACATGGACTATTTTAACTAGGTCCTTATTACCTTTCTGAGCCTTGAACGTGGTAGTTGAATTGTTGTCTATGCAGGGTCAGAAAGCTCTCAGATTTCATAAAAAAAATATCTTAATTTGTGTACTGAAGATGAACAAAGGTCGTATGGGTTTGGAACGACATGAGAGTGAGTAATTAATGAGAGGTTTTTCATTTTTGGATGAACTATCCCTTTAAGCACAAAATATGACACTATATAACAAAATATAACTATGTTGGATGTTTCATTGCTAAGCCCTAACAAACAAGACTTGGTAAGACACAAACTCCTCAGATCTTAATGTCAGTGTGTATATTTATAACATGACAAACAATCCTGATTTAAAGGGTTAATATAGATCACATCTAAATTTAAGACATTTGAAACAACATGACAATTGAATTGCAACATGAATATACAACAATATACAACATGAATTGTTTGATTTTACTTCCAAAGGTGTATTTTTCTTTTACTTTTTATAAACCTATGCATAATATGTGCTATAAATAAATAGTGATAAATAAATAGTTTAATTAAAAAAAATAAAACAGCTGTTGAGTTGGAATTCTTTATTGAAATGGAGTGGAGGTTTGGACAATATTTTAGACAATATTGTGTCTAGAACAAATCACTTAATATTAACTTTAACTGAACTGTTGTATACATTTCATATCACATTTGCAATTGTGTAACATCAAAATTATTGCTTATGCTATTACATTATTACAGTGCTATTAACATTGTTCCTTATTTGTCTCTAAAATGTGCATATTAGTACCTTAAAGGGGGGTGAAATGCTCGTTTTCACTCAATATCCTGTTAATCTTGAGTACCTATAGAGTAGTATTGCATCCTTCATAACCCCAAAAAGTCTTTAGTTTTATTATATTCATAAGAGAAAGATAGTCTGTACCGATTTTTCCCGGAAAAACACGACCGGCTGGAGGCGTGACGTGTGGGCGGAGCTAAAGAATCACGAGCGCGAATAGGCTTTTGCGTTGAGAGCATGTGGAAGCTGTGACATTACGTGAGGGAAAACCCATCATTCAAAACAAACCATTGTTTACAGTCAGATTCAGGCGTTTATTTATGATCCAGAATCAGATCCAGAGGCTGAAACTGAACGAGAGCAGCAGCAGCAACGACTCGCTCCAAGCGGGGCTCGAACCCGGGTCTCAGGCATGGAGGGCAGAGATATCTGCCTAACAAGGAGGCAGAAATATTTTAAGCAGTTTTACTCACCGCCTGCGGTTCCAACACACGATCGTGACCCTTTTTCGTTGGGATTGCATCATCCTTAAGAAATAAACTATGTGCAAATCCGGCGTCAAACTGGGCCTTGTTTGTAAAACAAGCATCTTCGAAATGCAGGGAACAAACAAAAACACTTGCACAACTCCGTTGATGCTCTGTAAAAATAAACTCCATCCACTGGTCCCTTAATGCTGTTTCTCTTTTGGTAATCTGTGCAGGGTTGTCTTGCCCTGGCAACCAAAAACACACTTCTTTTGTGACATTTCGCGACGCTCTCGCTCTGATCAGTGAACGTCTGTTGTGCTCTCAGTGCTCTGCTATACGGGAGCGCGCGCTTTTCCGGGAGAAGTGCCCTTAGGACCCATATAAGGAAATTCCGCTCCATCTAACGTCACACAGAGCCATACTCGAAAAAAAACTTTCCGAAACTTGTGACAAACCGGAAGAGGTATTTTTGGAACAGAAATACTCCTTCAAACGTACAACTTAATTTTTGAAACTTTGTCCATGTTTAGCATGGGAATCCAACTCTTTAACAGTGTAAAAAACTCAGTATGCATGAAATAGCATTTCACCCCCCCCTTTAAGCCTTGTTTCCACTGAGCAGTATGGTACAGTACAGGACAATATGTGACCATGGACCACAAAACCAGTCTTAAGTGTACATTTTTCAAAATGTAAAATTAGATATAATTGATTTTTTGACTAAACGAAAATCAATGATTTTGACCCATACAATGATTTTTTGGCTATTGCTAAAAATATAACCCAGCGACTTAAGACTGGTTTTGTGGTCCAGGGTCACATATGGTTTGGGATGGTACACCATGATAAGGCTTTTATTTCCTCCACCAATAGTACCCTTACTTGATAGGTGTAGTGTGTGGTGGAAAGTAGCGAACAACATCATTCAAGCATTAAGAATATGCATGAGCAGCATGGCAGAACAAGTGAAAGAGACACTTCATTCCCCTTGTAGCATGTGCAAGTATAGATTCTCTGTCAACCAATCAACATTCTACAGTGATTCTAGCTCCACTATTTAGATACCAGACTACTGTGCTGTGTACCCCAACGGAAGGGCCCCAAAAATATGGTACGGTACAGTTTGCTACTTTAAAAACATTCACAACTTCTGACAATGGAATAGGAAATATTTGCTAACCGTACTGTACTGAACCATACTGTGTTGTGCTTCCCGTACAATGATGTAACTCACTGATTAACCACCATAGTACAATGTGTTGTTGTGGAAACTAACTAGCCAGTCATGACTGTTTCCCAAACACGGTCACATATCCTTCTTCTGCACAATCTGACTTTGCTGCAGCCTGGAATTGAACTACTGGTTTCGTCTGGTCAGAGGAGAACTGGCCCCCCAACTGAGCCTGGTTTCTCCCAAGGTTTTTTTCTCCATTCTGTCATCGATGGAGTTTCGGTTCCTTGCCGCTGTCGCCTCTGGCTTGCTTAGTTGGGGTCACTTCATCTACAGCGATATCGTTGACTTGATTGCAAATTAAAACAGACACTATTTCAACTGAACAGAGATGACATCAATGAATTCAATGATGAACTGCCTTTAACTATCATTTTGCATTATTGAGACACTGTTTTCCAAATGAATGTTGTTCAGTGCTTTGGCGCAATGTATTTTGTTTAAAGCACTATATAAATAAAGGTGATTGATTGATTGACATATCCGTCATTTGAACCACATTAGTTCAACAATTTAGGGCCTTTGTAAATGACATCACACACATGTGGTGGAGTAATAACTTCTTCTAAATAATTGATTCAACATCTTTGAGATACTGCTGTATTGAACATGGCACCTGATGACTAATGTTTTGTTTCCTGTCATTTCGCTTTATTTTATGTTTGATTCATCGCAGGGTTTCTCTTACGTCATACTATGGGGTTGCCTTAGGCATTTGAGACCAATCACGGAAAGTAAACACAAGTCGGTTCTGGGGGAAAGTGTAGTCTCCAAGCTTTCCAACGATGTGTAACACAGGGGAATCTGATAATATTTGGAGAAGTTGTGGCCATTTGAATGTAGGCACTCAAAAAAGCTCAAAAAGCAGAAAATAGCCTCTGAAGATTGTGCAGTTCTCACTGCTGCGAGTGACCAACCCATTCTTTTGGCGTCAGAATTCGACACGAGGACATGAGATGTTTATCGCTATGAAATCACGTTCAAGAAGTCTCATTCAGCACACATCGCGATACTTGCTATCAGTTCCACAGTTTGGGTGAGTAGTCTTAAATACGCTCTTTAAATGCCTTTTATAAAATGTATTCTATCTTCTTTATTAATCAGATTAGTGCCATATGTTTAATCGCTGTATTATATCGGTCATCCGCGGCTGTCTTTGAGTTTAATTGCGTTTAAATAAATGCTAAATAATAATTTAAATAATTAGTGTGATTAAACTCTATCTGCCACGTGACGTGCCATAGACCTTCAATCCGTTTTATATTATTATTAATTTCAGGATCAATGATGTAAGTTGTATTTGTAGTAAAATCATGGTAATCACGACACTTACAATAGTAATAAATGAAATGTGAAGTTAAAACACAGTAAACGGGACATTAGTAACTGTAACTGTAGTTTTACTATGGTATATTAATAATCAATACAACAATACAATAATCACCAAACCAGCTATGTTTGTATTACTGTAATGTTAGTGTTTTTATGTGCTTTTATATGACAGATATCACAGTATATGATATCACAGTGATTTATATGATATCACAGTAATCATATGTTCTGTACCATGCTTTAATACCTTTTAATGTAAATCCAAAAAAAAAAAAAAAAAATCAAATTAAAAATAAATAATAAAACGTATTTTTCCATCTTGCAGTTCATTCATATCAGTTTATATTTATATATATTTATTATATCTAAATATTTTGCTCACAGATCATTATTAACATTCTGTATATAATTCAATTTTATTTACTCTCCCCTTTTTATTATTTTTATTTTTATTTTTAGCTGAAAAGACGTAAAGGCAGTCAGCCCAGTGGTGTTTCTGGAGAGGGATTCCTTCAGAAATGGAGAAGACAGAAAGCTGTGATAGTTTGTCCCTTTTATCAAACACTCCTGCTGTTATAATTTGTACAGCATTTGTTGTTTCTTAAACTGTTGCACTGTCCAAATACCCACACTTGCCATCTTTGCACTTGACCACTTGATTACTTATTTGACGTCTTTCCTGTATTTGGCCTAGTGTTCGAGTGAGCATGATGACCACAAGTGTGTGTCAAAGTTTTCATTACCTGATGACTGTGTTTCCCAATCCTGATCCTGGAGAACCCCAGCACTGCACGGTTTTGGCGTCTCTCTTATCTGACAAACACACTTTTGAGGTCTTGGAGTCTTCACTGATGAGCTGATGAGTTGAATCAGGTGTGTTTGATCAGGGAGACATCTCAAATGTGCAGTGTTGGGCTTCTCCAGGACCAGGATTGCGAGCCACTGCCTTATGGGACACTTATGTGTTTACAGAGATTTTTAATATCTAATTATCTATATTTCACATACTGTACATTGGACAGCTTTCCATAACCTCTTGTGAGATCTCGGCTTGTGCATTCAAACTCGCAATAGATTATTATTAAAATTAATGGCAAACTGATATTTCCTACTGACACACTACAGCAAAAGATATAAATAACTTGCTTAAAACCCTTTTTTTGGGGGTGAAAATACTAATTTTCCATAAGACTTTTGCACAGTACTGTATTTTAAAATGACATTGTTGCTACTTGCTACTAAAGAATGAGCATACAATAATTCACAGAACTGATTAAAAACAGTGACAGACTGCACTCATCTTAACTAAATATCAGAGTGAGTGACAAGATACAGTAGAAACATGTGGTTTTGTATTAAATAATGACCCAGGTTGTGAAATACATTTATTAGCCTTAGATTAAGGGAAGCACAACTTGGGAAATGAGAGCATCCAAGGTGAAAGCTATGGATTTATTTGAAATATTTGTAATGTTCTTTAATGTTATGCATAGTTTTTTTTGTTTGTTTTTTTTGTGGTTCTTTTTTTTAAGTATCGGTTCAGGCACCGTTTAGGCGCCGGTACCATTATAAAAGCACTGGACCCTACTTAAAAGTTATTATTTCTCACTGGCACATATGGCTCATATCATATCTCTAGTTCTTTAATGTATTTGCATTGTACTAAAGTGCGTTCATTTTAAATGGGCATATATGCGGCTGATGAAGACCTGAAGGTCGAAACGTTGCTTGATTAAATTCGTCTGGAGCAGTAATTTTCAGTGTTAAGACTTCACTTCTTTATTTGTCTATATCATTTAGTTGTCTTGCACCTGTGTCCTAATTGGATGTTTGGGATGTGCACACCATTTTTGTATTTTCATATATTCGGCTGAAACAGGTAGTCTAGTGCATCCCAAATTTTTCATACATTAATATTTTAATATAACATTATAGTTATTATGGCCTATGGCCTTTAGAAAAATGTTTTTTTGAGGAGGTGGGGTAGTGCACAATAGACCCCTGTGGTGCGGCCTTCGCTTTTGTTTTAATGGCATTTTTTTCCCCTTACATTACTTTTACTTTTATACTTTAAGTAGTTTTTTAAACCAGTACTTTTACACTTTTACTTGAGTAAAAAGCTTGAGGTGATACTTCAACTTCTACAAAAGTCTTTTTAAACACTAGTATCTACTTGAGTAATGAATGCCAGTACTTTTGACACCACTGATGCGCGTTGTGCACGCTATATACATTATGGTCAAGCATGCGCCCTTAAAATAGCATAATGAACAGCGCGCAACGCGCCACTGACTTTAGACTAGGTTTTTTCTGGTCAGTGGCGCAATTGTTTAATGGAACAGCAAAATAGCACCAGGGATTGTTTGCGCCGGAACACACCGCTTTTTTTGCGCTGAACCGCCCAGGGAGCGCAAGTTCATTCACTAGTTTAGCGACGTGCTTCTGTGGAGGGAAAAGCGCGCTTTGCGCAGGTGCAAAATAGGAATGACACATGCGTCGGTGTACAAAGTCAATTGCGCTGGGTGCAAGATGGGGCCCATTGTTTGTGTTTATGAAAAAGCTGATTCATTCGCGGGTGTTTTGCATTAGGCCTTGTATTAATATAAGACCATCCAAATTGTTAGAGGCTCCAACACACTGAATACCCAAAGTAATGTAATGTTTATTGTGTTTACAGTCTTATAATTGTGTTTGTAGCATGTAAAGTGATGTATTGAGCAATTGCCATACATGTTAAAATATCTATATATGCCTTTTAAATATTATATGCTGTTATTGTTTTGATATGATGTTTTAATGATCTTCCTTCTGTTTAAGTATATTTGCTCTATATAGTAATTCAGTTTCAATGTTTATATATTGTGCAATTAATGGTTCGCTCAACTTTTTAGTTATACAGTGGCTTATAACATTTTTGCACATACAAGGGAGACTGCAATGTATAGTGATGTAAAGGAAGGAGATACAGAGTGACAGAAATACAGATTGAGTGTAAGAAAACTTGTACAAGCCTTATGCAACACGTTTATTAGTGTTTGGGTTGAGTCACATGCAAGGTGACCTAAGATATTGTGATTAAATTATACAACAAATATATGTAAAATGATACAATCTTTGACTTGTTATAATAAATGATTACAAGAGCAACTCCATGACTAAAAGCAGCAAAACTGTGTCTCTCCTTGTTTATTTAAACAGAAAACTTACTGCAGCACCTCTAGTCAGACACATATGTGCTACACATACTAAGTAGCCACGCTTCCCTCGGAGGGCGGGGGCAATAACAAAAGAAACAAAAGCCGGCTTATCCAGTATGGAAATACATACAGACAATGAAACGCCCCTACTGCGTGCTAGAATCTCCGACAAACAACCTGATTTCGACCTCAAATTGTACACTTTTAAATATACCAATACTGCTATCTCAAACACGGAGAGGCTTCTTTGTGATCTCAACTAACAGATTCTGCAAAAATACGAAAATCACCAATTTAGAAAAAAAAAAAAAAACGCTTCTTTCTCATTTTGCTCGAAAGTTGTGCGGCCGACTTGTGTCACTGGTTTCCGTGATGGGTCACATTTATGCATATTCACACTCTTCAAAAACGGTGCGGTGCGACAATTAAGGATTGTCTTTATAGAATACAATGTATGCATACCGTATTTACATACCATAGTACATACCAGGAAGCAGATGGCAAAGTTATGCCCCAATCAGAAAGGTTGTTTATCTTAAACATTTACATATCAGGTAATTTTCCCCTCCCCTGCTGATAGTCAATGTCCTCAGTGCCTACCAACACAGTTTACTCTTAAAACCCCCAAAACATGTTGCTTTCTGCGTTTCCACCGCTGTTTAAAGTACTGGGAAGATTAAGACACGCTCCTCAATACAAAGTATACTGATTTTGGACTTGCATCCTCTGAATTTAAGACTTTGCGCAATCAACTCAGAAGTGTGATGTCTGCTATGACGCAAATCCAGTAATTCTGCAAACAGCAGCGTACTTGATAACATCAGTCAGCTCACCTTGACCACTGCAATTTTCCTCACTGTATATTTACAATAAAATTAAAAAGGATAGCAAATACTACTGCCTCCTCTCATTTTTCATTTAAACATAATAATAGCCACAGAAATGTACTTAGTTTAGGGAAATGTGTATATGTACAACTATTACAATTACACAAGATATTATATCAATTGCCTCTTTTTATTTTTATTTTAACATATAGAAAAATTTAATACAGACCAAAGATTACCTGTTAGATTTACCCAAAACTAATTATATTTTATGTTTAACCACTAAAGAGACGTCAGAGCCAGCAGCAAATGTCAGAAGCACAAGAGACTGCTTTCGGTGGATACATGAGCACTGAGCTCCCGTTGATCATGTGGAGCTGACCATCTCCAAAACTGGCGAAACACATTTTTAAATAGGCGCTGTCTTTATAAATAAACCGCAGATTTGAGTTTTAAACAACTACATTATCGCATGAAATACTTTTAAAATTATATTTCATGACACATAACAGTAATATTTTGAAAATGATCTGAATAATGGTGGTTGAACCCAACCAATGCTGCGTGAAACCAACCAATCATCATGTTTAGTGCCCAAGTCCCGCCCCCGAAAGTTCCGGAACTTTGAAAAAGTACTACCTCGCCACCAGGGACTTTCTGAGGGGCATTTTTTTTTTACCTGGAACTTTATTTAGTTCCTGGTTCCTGCGGTGGAAACATACCGAGTACCAGCCCAAAGTCCCAGGTTCCTGGGTAAAGTTCTTGTGGTGTAAACGCAGCTATAGGTAACCTTTTAGGATTAGTAGGCATCCCAGCTTCTATTCTCCATGTCCTTTGTGGCTCAAGACTTGATACATTTAACTGGGTACTACTTTCTCTTTTCTTTCTAGGTACAGGTATAGGCTTCAACATAGGCACTTCCACAGGTAAGTCAATACCTTCCGACTTTAATCCAACAAACTCTGGCTCTGCTTCAAGAGCTTCATTAGAAACCTCTCCACTCTCAAATCTTGGAGAAGGAGCCTCATACATTGCCTCCCTCTGATCCCCAGTACTATTTTCTGATTAAACAATGGGTGGTTCTGGTCTTTCCAGGACAGCATTAAAGACCGGTGCTTCTCTTGGAGATTGGCCCCTCCCACCAGCACACACTCTACATCCAGTGGCAGCACCTCCTTTTCCAACAGTAGCTGCATTTAGATTGACCCTACCAATCAAATCGGGACTAGAATCAAATAGGACTAGAAGCACAATAACAAAAAAATAAGTCACATGTAATCACGTCATTTGGATTGAACTGGCCAGGTCCAACAAAAATGTTGATCAGATTTAAGGGGTGGTTTATTCCTTTTGTAATCGGTGTGAGAGAACATGTAAATACTTGATCGAATTGAAAATGGAAAGTGCTGCACATGCACAGGGTGTCATGATACAAGAGGCAGAAGCAAAAATGCAAGTAAACACTTTATCACGAGTAGAATAAGACAGAGAAGTACTGGAGCTCGGGTGGGCTGGTGGTGCAGGGACTAGATGGTCAGCGTGCTGGTGAAGACAGGTGACGGTGAACATCCAGACGAGACGACGAATACCACAAGGACAAAGAACTAGGAACCGGAACAGGACTGGAACAGCACACGACAAACACTGTGGACACCAAAACAATGATCTGACAAAGAGAGGAGAGTGCGATGAGTTTTTGTAGGTGAGTGAATTGGCAGCAGCTGGTGCAGTGAATGAGATCTGCTGGCTTGCTGATCAGCAGTAATGAGCGGTCACGCCCACTAACACACAGAACAACAAATACATGGGACACGAAGAAACCAGTGAATTCATGAACCGTGACAGTACCCCCTCTCCTAAGAATGCCTCCTGGCGTTCCTTACCTGTCGATTGTAATCATCAATAAGGGAGTGATCCAGGATGTCTCTAGCAGGAACCCAACTTCTCTCCTCTGGACCGTAACCCTCCCAGTCCACAAAGTACTGGAATCCGCATCCCCTTTGGACAGGCGGATTAATATGGGAATTAAACACAGGCTTTATTTTGGAAACATGGAAGGCGGAATGAATCCTCCTGTAAACTGGAGGGAGTTTGAGGCAGACTGCCACCGGGCTAATGATCTTGGTGACAGTGAACGGGCCGATAAATTTGGGAGCAAGTTTATTAGAGAAGTAATGGAGATGATTGTTCTTGTTAGAAAGCCACACTTTTTGACCAACAACATATACGGGAGGCCTAGACCGATGACGATCAGCTTTAGCCTTGGTGCGTGCTCCCGCTTGGAGTAGAGTCTCGCGGGTTCTAATCCAAGTGCGATGACACCTCTGAACGAAGGCGTGCATGGAGGGAACCGGGACTTCAGATTCCAGACTAGGAAAAATTGGTGGCTGGTAACCTGGACTACACTCAAACAGAGATAGGCCCGTGGTACTGGTACTGGTAACGAATTGTGGGCGTACTCCACCATTGACAGTTGCTGGCTCCTTTATTTATCCTTTAGTTGTTGTTATTCTTTATTTAGCGTTCATGTAAATACTGAGGTTAGATCTGTGCATCCCTTCAATCTGTCGATAATGTGATAACACATACTGTTCTACCTCCACTGCTGGGCAATACACGATTTCTTCTTGCTGTGCCACTCTGTTGGCTGCTTTTCTCTCAGCATACACTTTTGGTTATGGAACAAAATGCCTGACTAAATTGGGTGAATACATCTCTCACCACAAGGACATTCTCATTCTCGCCCTAGCTGGCTGGTAGTAAGGTAGTAAAATTCACTGCAATAACTTCCAGTGGTCATGAAGTTAAGAACGGGGTCCAGGGTGCTTGGATCTTAGGCTGAGGCACCTTCGCCAACACATACCTCTGACAATTTTTCACCCAAATTTTCATCCTTGTACATACCGTAGTACCATCGTACATTATCAAGCTAAGTGTTAATCCTATGCCCTGGTGCCCTAGTTGATCACATACACTTTTCAGATCCTGCTCCATCAAGAATGCAGGTAACAGCATCTGATGGCACTCTCTAGTGTGAACATTTTCAGCTACACAATACAAGTGTCCATCTTTCTCTTTGATTTTCTTGCACTGTTTTAATAGGGACAGCACTTGCTTGTACAACTATATCCTCTGAGTTGGCTTTTTCTTCTGGATCCAGAATTACCTAAACATGCTAAGAGTTGCATTGGTCTCCTGGAACTTACAGAGTTCAGCTTTGGAGTATCCTGGCAAGGTAGGAGTGTTCTTACAGTTACTGTCAACTTTGGATGCCATGGATGCTTGCAGCTGCTGAACTTGGCAGCACTCAGTCCCTACTGCTACCAGATTTGGCCCTAGAAGTGTCCCTCTTCTGAGTCAGTTACAAATGGAAACTCTGGGTCTCTAATTGTCCTGGACTCCGCTGTTATTCAGGGCTGTAGAGGTCCTTTCTAGGTGCTGATCCACCATCTGGTCTGAATACGTACTGGATCTGGGTGACTGCAGTGACCCTCTGATCTGGATACAGACTGGATCTGGTGGCTACGGTGACCTTGAAAGAGAGAAACAGACTAATATTAGCGTAGATGCCATTCTCCAAACAATGTAGCAAAACATTCTGTGTTATGGGAAGTGTTCCCGGTTCTGGTTTTCCTAATTAATGCAGCCTAAAGAAAAGATTTGAATATTAAAAAGTATTGTAGGACAACCATAAAGTTTGCATCTCTCTGATTTCCTGTACAATATTATTTTTTATTTATTTGTTTTCAGAAAATAAAGCTCCATGGTCAATAAAATTTCATGATCCTTACACATTTTGTTCATCATGATAATCATCACGATTAACAATGAACACAGTCTTTATCAATTTTGAAGCCTAAATACAATTGACTAAAAAAGCCTAAGCTAGTCTATAAACAAACAGTCATCCTAGTCACATGACTTAAACGTCACATCAGTAAGCCTCTGTTAGCTCTTTTAGTTTTTATTTTAAAACATTTGCATTAAAAATTTGCGTCAGAATAGTTTGCAAGACTGTTTATAACCCCAAAGAGGCTGTGAAAGTAACTAGCAAGTAGATGAGTTTATCTGTTCACTCTAGAGAGAGCAAGTATTATTCAGAGTATCGAATGGCTTAAAAAGACTTAAAAAAAGATGAGCAAATTATACTTGTATATTTTTGTGATGCAACAATGACCCAATTAGGCAAGTGACAGTTCTGTGAACTGTCCCAGAATGCAAGTGAAAGTTTTGAATCACAGTGTGGAGCAGATTTTGTGGTGCAGATGAGATGCGCCAATGAGAAGCTGATTTGAGAGAGTGAAAGAGAGAAGACGCGGTACGGGTTAATCGCTCACGCTGTTTTCAAATGACAGATTTTATCTTATATATCTTTTGTGTGGATTTATTTATTCATCTGAATATCTTTTATTATAAATTTGAAAACTGCAGGAATGAGTAAAACTATGTGGTATAGACAATCCACTACTGAAATTCATGACCTGATTAAATATAATATTATAATACACAATTTGTGAAATGAAATCAGCTTTAAAATTTCACATCTTTTCCAGGTTATGACTGTACGAACCCTAATAAAAGCAACTGATGCATGATTAATTACTTAAACTGGTTCAGCAATAATGTGATTGCACGAATACTCTGCTACCTCTCCTCCTCTAATCAAACGCCGGATCCATAACCCTGTTTTGTTCCAGGACCTCACAATTTACAAATTAAGCACTGACACTCTATGTAATCCCCTCACCTCGTTGCATTGCATTATGGGACGCCGTTGCCGTAAAAGATTCATGCATTGCTGATCTAAAATTAAACAACGTATAGATGGCAGCATGAAGCTACGTTTCTCTTCCTCTTTGATGATGCCTTAAATGCTGCCCAGTTACATAAAATGCTAACTCTAAACAACGACGTAACTTTGTGGCATACATCCTTTAACACAGGGCATAAAGAAACTACTTTCTGTTATAAACTTAACTGGCAAATCTTGCTTTCCATGCGGCAGGTGTGTGTAGGACAAGGGAATTAGCCTGCAGGAGCAGTTTTGTTGAAGCAATTTTCTATGATCAGAATACCCCTGAGATGAACCCATTCCTACCCCCAGCACAGCACAAACCTTATTCTACTGTCCCTGAGTTTTACACCACACTCTCTACTATATGGAGCAGACTGAGAGGGAAAGAGATAGAGAGATGGACTACATTTATCTGAGATTTTCTATGCCTACGTCCACCCACATTCTCTCTCTTCCTGCTCATTTACCTTGTACATTCTCTGACACGGATTCACTCTTCCTTAAACCCTCTCGTATGTAAAACATGGTGATATGGATATTGCGGGGATGACTACTGTAGGTCATACAGTATTTGCAAACAGGCACATACAGTACAATGGCACCAGAAAGTATTTGGGTATGAAAGCCATGCTGTAACGTGTATGAATTTTATTAGGTAAAATATTATGGACACAATTTAATTACAATGACAATATATCATACGTAGTATAGCATACATCAGGGGTGTCAAACTCAATTCCTGGAGGGCCGGAACCCCACAGAGTTTAGATTCAACCCAAATTAAACACACCTTATTAACTAATCAACTAATCAATTAACTAAGCAACTAATCAAGCCCTTCAGGCTTATTTGAAAACTAAATGGTACGTGTGTTGGAGCAGGGTTGGAAGAAAACTCTGCAGGGCTCTGGCCCTCCGGGAACTGAGTTTGACATCCCTGGTATATATGCTACAGTGCATGCAAAATGTTAGATTATTATGATATCAAAATACCTCTTATCTAATTACTAATTACTAAGTATTCATGTTAGCAATTTGCTATATCTTTGATTTTTATCTAATGCAATGACATTGTAAATTTAAGTAAAAATAATTTTAAAATGCAATTATCATATTAATACAATGATTTAGTTACACATTTTATGATTGGCATGTTTTATTTTTGAGTTAAAAATTCATTTTGATGAGCTCTTCCAGTTTGAGTTATTTTAGAACTTCAACTTTAATTAACTAAATTAAATGTGAATTGTTGTCTTCACACGCTGCACTATTTACCAACTGTTGCTGTCACAAGATCCTTCTTGTGCTCCGTTCATCTCACTGACACATTGAGTAGCTGATGTTTGATCTCACCTTAGTACTTGTGCCAAGTAATGCTAAAATTATGTAGTTTTACTTTTCTGTATTTTTTCTTTGACTCTCGGCCATTACGACAACATTACCTGAGCAGTTAAAGGCTGCACATTTATTGCATGGACAGAGTAAAAATTTAAGTGTTTAAAGCATACGCACAGTTCCACTGAATTATGTATTTTTTATTAGTGTCATTGAACCAAATGTACGAAGGAAACTTTTAAAATAACCAACAACAACACTGAAATAAGAGCACAAGGTTTATCATCTGATAATCAAATGCTAGAAAGTAGCATTTATTGCTGTAGCAAACAGGCATTGGGAATGTTTTCTTTCAAAAATTAATCATCACTTGCCGATGAAGAGGAAAAGTTAAATACAATAGCATTTTATTCTATGAAAGTGAGACAAAAAATGTTTTGCACTGAAAGAGAAGTAATCTTGTGCTCATAGAACTTAAGACATGCCAGGCTATATTTGTATAAAAAGCAGAATGAACTGAAACATTAAGTCATTAAACACAATAAATAAAGGAAATTTATGAATGATGCAGTGCTAATTGATATATCATTTATTAAAGTAAAGAAACGATAAAGTATAGTTTCTACCTTATTCTGTGCATACAATTTTTTTTGTAGTATATAAAACCATGATAAAATTGCCATTAGTAAAAAAAAAATAAAAAAAAAAGATAGATAAATTATTGGTTACTGTACAGCTGTGTATTTGATTTCTTATGAAAAATCCAAAGTAAGACATAAGAAAATAATTCCTTATTAAAAAAAATATGAAATGAAAATAAATAATTATATATACATATCTATTTGACATTCATTTCTGAAATAATGGCTACACCCCTGTGACAAAATGTTTGCCTATACATAATATTTTTAAAGGATTTTTTTATTTTATTTATTTATTTATTTTATTTTTTATCTTGGCTTACATACATTTCTTCATATGCCATATAATGCAATACCGTAATTAAACTAACATCGAGCAATGGACGAGTGTTTTTTTCCCTCTAACCTATGATTCTGTAACCATAAATGCAGCTGTGTAATTTGCTAAGCATTAAAAGCATTTAGGGGAAGCATTTAAAAATCCTATGAATGGTATTAAAGAATGCTGAATTTAATATCTAATCGAATCGAATTTCATTTGGACGTATTTCATTCGTATTTCATTGATGCCATGTAGACAGAGAAGAGAAGTGGTCCAAGAACTGAGCCCCGAGGCACCCCAGTAGTTAGATGACTTGGACACCCAACGCTATCTCGCGGCCAATTCGTACGTATTTTACTAGTTGGCTTATTCGTACAAATTTGTACGTCCTCACTCATACGATTTTATACGATTTGTCTAAACCCCAGTGACGGTTAGGTTTAGGGGCAGGGTTAGGTGTAGGTCATTCGTACAGATTCTTACGAATTGTGCAACTCGTAAAATACGTACGATTTGGCAACAATCGTATGAATTTGTACGAGTGTGGTCGTACAAATTTGTATGAATAAGCCACTTTGTAAAAAATGTACGAATTGCCGTGAGATCGGGTTGGGACACCTCACCTCTCCAAGATACTTTGAAGGACCTATCTGATAGGTAAGACTCAAACCATTGAAGTGTGGTTCCTGAGATGCCATTTGCCAGTAGTGTTGACAGGAGGATCTGGTGGTTAACCATGTCAAAACACAGCTTGTTCAAGTGTTTTTGCAATAAAAGGAAGAAGGGAAACTGGTCTGTATTTCTCTAAAAGAGATGGGTTGAGGTTGGGTTTCTTAAGTAGTGCAGTTATATGAGCCTGTCTAAATGATGAGGGAAAAACACCAGTGTGGAGGGATGTGTTAATAATGTGAGTGAGTGCAGGTATAACTGCAGGAGAAATGGCTTGAAGGAGATGAGATGGAATAGGATCAAGCGGGCAAGTAGTAGGGTGATTAGAAAGGATGATTTTTGAGACTTCTGCCTCAGAGAGTGAAGAGAAGGATGTAAATGAGTGTATGTTTGCTGGTTATATGAACTTGACTGATTGTGGTGTGGAAAATTGTGCAATTAAAGTTTAAAAATGCTGATCCCGTTTTACAATAAAGTCTCATTTGTTAATATTAGCTAATGCATGAACTAACAATGAACAACATATTTTACAGCATTTATAAAAATTTTAATGTTGGTTAATATAAATGTTTATGTTCGTTTTAGTGCATTTACTAATTGTAACAGATGCGAATTTTAATTTTATTAAATGTTAAACTTAACATTAACTAAGATTAATAAATGCTGTATAAGTATTGTTCATGTTAACTAATGTAGTTAACAAGTGTTAACAAAGTAAACATTATCATAAAGTGTTACCAAAAACCACATGAAACCAACTGTAAAGATAACATGAAAATAAAAAAAAGTTTATAAAGTAGAAATCTTAAAGAATCTCTTTATAATGTACAGTCATATTAGGCATTGACCGAATTACTAATCATTTGCTATTTCTGGACATATTCATTCTTACAATCTGCCTGACTTTATTTCTCTCTCTCACTTCCCATTTAACTCTCATCAGTGGATGACCAAACTGTTCCACATAAACTGCTATCATTGTGGAAATTTGTTCATGTTTTATGACACATCGCAGGCTCATTGTAATCAGTGACAACATCCAAATACATAGAGTAGATGTATTCATACAAAAGCACAATCACGCAACAAGGATTTGAGTATTACAAGCTGAGTGGGTGAAAGGTAAATTGAGACACTAGTACAATAAGACAGAGGTACAGTGACACTGAGGTGGAACTGGGGACCAACGCAATACTCCTGTGTTGTTTCTGTATTATTACCTGCTTCCTCTTCAGCCAAGGCAAATAAAGGGCTTTCCGTATTGCCCAAGATCATTGCACTCCCTGACAACACACCAACAAACACAGCAGCATCACTAAGGATGTACTCATTGTATGTTGTGAATAATATTAGTCAAGGGGGGATATTGAACACAATGTAAAGAATTATGTACGCTTGTGCAGCACAAACCGAGAATGTGCCCTGGGTAGTTGGCCAGCCTCACCCAAGTACATAGGTCAGAACTCTACAGAATTCCTTCCATTTCCTTCTGTTTTGCTTGTTCAGTATTTGCCTCTTTTTTTTCATACTGTTGTTTGTAGTGAAACCTGCTCCATTAGGTGTGGTGCTCAGAGCTTCTGAGATTGCTTTTTCCAGAGGGTAATGCTGGGAGCTTTCACCTAAAGAGGTAGCACACAATTAATCACAGGTCAAAAACATTGCAGAAGCTGCATTTGACTCATATTCCAAGTCATCTGAGGTCATGTGATAGCATTGTGTGAGGAGTGGGTCCAATTTTAAATATTTTCCTTTAAAAATATTATTATTATAAATAAATAAATAATAATATTATTATTATAAATAAATAAATAATATATATATATATATATATATATATATATATATATATATATATATATATATATATATATATATATATTTATTTATTTATTTATGTATTTATTATAATAATAATAATAATAATAATTAGATTATAATAATAATAATAATAATAATATTTAGTTGTTGTCACTATCAATGGCCTGTAAAGATTTTGATTACAGACTAACTGGGCTTTAGGATCACATGAGAATCGACCAATGATAGTGTTCTAGATGAAGATAATGACAATTCCTTTAAGATTAAACTTTCACATAGTTTTGAAAAATGTGGGCCATTTAAGCTTGATTGTACTGTGCTCAACGAGTATGCACTGTTAGAGCATAAAATTGTATTGAAATTAACAAAAAGTGGCCAACATTTTTAAATGTAATGACTATGAAAATGTCATGTGGTGCTACAGTTCAAAAGGATTTACACATATCTTAGCACTTTGAATCCACTGATATGGGTTGTCTTTAGAATATATAAAGGCCAGATTAATCTAGATTAAAATGGCTCATTCGAATTCTGCCGAAGGCATTCAGAATATGTGAGATTCAGTGAGTGATTTTCATTTTCTTGGATTAACATTACAGCAGCCAGTAGCTAAGTTAGGCGCGGTCACTTTAAGAGACGATGAACGCATCCAATATAATACACATCTAATTTTTTTCCTCAACTTTTTATTTTCACTTAAGACATTTCACCTGACATTTTTTTTTCGAGCATAATTTCCAAGGTGCATATTTTGACATATTTTGTATGTATTTGTCGGCACAAAAGCAAAAATAAGCAAATTCGATGTTCAAATGTTTTGAGACGCCTTTCTCTGCATGAGCCCTCAACACCAGAACACCGCAAGTACTGAATTGGGCTCTTTCACATCTTTTTGTTTGTTCAAACTGTGATTTGTATTTGTTCGTTCGGGTGCAGGAGGGACTTCGAGGAGAGCTTCGCAGAAGAGAGCTCGGTTCAGTGTCGCTGTCCGTGATACGGACTCTCTCTCGTGCACACCGAACACAGCGTGCGACTAACCAGCTACTGTGTTCAGCTTTTCCGCGTCTTGTTTGATTATTTAATGTTAAAATTGACAAGCGGTGAGGCTTAAGAAGACGTGAAAAAGATAAGCTTTTGTGACGATGCGCAGCAGTGGCCCGTCAACTGTCCTGAGCATCTTTTTAGGCTGGCCTCGGCCAGGCGGTTATATAAAATATCAAGGTGAAAGTCATCATAGCTTGCTTAGTATAGACCCAGCTCAAAACCCAACTTTGAGAATAGATTAACGGTGATATTTTTTTTATCGCCCGATAAGAGTCTCACGTTAACGCAGCACGTTATTCTATTTCAATAGAGATTAACAAAGATTTATTTTTTTTATGGTTATTGTTATATATATATATAATATATATTTTTTTATATATTGCATTTTTTATAAATAAATCAGGACAGTTGTGCTTCCTTATTTTTCCCTTAAAAAGTAAAAAAAAAAAAAAAAATAAGAGGTGTCATTATCTATAGATCAATACATACAAGAATAAACAAATAAATAAAAATGGACCCAATGTCACTGACCCAAGAAACAAAATATTTATACTTTTTCTTTTATTCGTAAGGCTGTAACAGAGACTTAAAATTGCATGCACTATATGAAGGTCCTAGGTCACATGTAATTTTCACAGCTTACAACTTTTTTTTTTGTAAATGTTTACAAACAATGTGCTTCTATCCCACACTGTCTCGTTTACATTCCAGTCAAAAATTAAATATGGAGCTACCCTGACTGAGGTCTGTTCTGTGAATTCTGTCAGTTCTGCGCACCACCAAAGCATGAAAGGGAGGGATTTTTTTTCTTTTACATTCAACCAAGTGTTACGCTAGCTTTCACTATTCTAGACTGTTTGTTCTGCCTCTAAATAGTCAATCAGCGTTGAGTCGCGTTTTGTGTAGTATCTCCTCTTTTTAAGGCAATTTTTTTGAACTGCAATCTCAATTGAGTTCTGGGAGGGCTAGACCTAACATGCTTTCGTCATTGTGCTTAACCTTAACTTGTGCAACGGCTTGTGGGAACAGTGACATCCAATAATATTTAAAAACTATTTTGAATTTTATCAACAAGAAAAAATTTAAAACTATTTTTAATATCTTTATCAAATGCGGATAAAAAAGAGAGATAGAGACGGCGTCAGCTATGCCCAGCTGAACTTGATCGACATCACGGCGAACATTACCTCAGTGCAGAATTAATTCTATCGTGTCATGAAAGAAATACCATTCATTCATTGTAGCAATAAGGACAAATTGGCAATTAAAGAATTAGGACCACCAAGTCCAAATTTAAACATCAAAAAACTATCTACAAATGGAGGGAAGTTGTATAAACAAGTATTTTAGAATACTTGGTCTGAGCAGAGAAAGGGGTTCTAAGGCTGCGAAGTAGCTGACGCTTTATTCTGCTAATTTACCGCTGCATTTTGTTCCATCCCGGAGCGTGACGGACATCGCATGGACAACTACAGGTGTCACCGACATGCATCATCTCTCAGAGAAGGTAAAAAGACATGAAAGAACAAAGATGCATATGGATAGTAGGGAGCAGTATAATGTAAGGGAGCAATGCAATATAAGTGAGTAATTTACGTAAGCAGTGTAATGTGAGTAATGTGATATATTACTCAATCCCCATCCATTATCATTTATAGAACAATTGTTTATACACTTATTTATTTGCAATTATTATTATTATTTTTTTTAGTTTTAGTTTTTTTGTCCGTGTGTTGTCATCTCTGTGTACTGGAAGCTTATGTCACAAACAATTTAACAGCAATAAAGCTCTTTCTGATTCTGATTCTGATAAGCGAGCAGTGTAATACAAATGAAGAGTGTAATATAAGTGAGTTGTGTAAACAGTGATTTATGTGACTTTAACTATTTCTTATTAAACTGAAATTGAAGTAAAACTTTTTTTTTTTTTTTTGGGAAAAACCACATCCTGATGTCAGTCTTCATTTGCTGCTGAACTGTTAACAAGCATATAGAAACCTACGAAGAACAAGGGATTGGTTCCTAATTTCAGTTTATTTTTAATTAATACTATAGTAGTTCAGACATCTTTACATCTTTAACTAGATGTTAATATATCAATTGAATGGGTGACCTATCCTCATTAATCCCCCCCACACCCCTCCGAGAGAATTGGCAGGAGCCGCCACTGCAAAGAGATATTCTTTATAAAAGTTAAGACTTGTCCACACCCTCCTAAAACGGCTCATTTTAACACCCCCCCCCACATCTCTATGTCACAGTGTGGGAAGACAACACATCACCAACATGACAAAACGACACCAACGTGACACAACATCACACAAATGTTCACGCAAAGAAAGAAGGCATACCTTTCACTCTTGCTGTTGCCGCCGCCGCCATTTCGTGGAGAAGCTTTATGTTTCAATGTGAAAGGAAAACTACTTTGTTTGGCCTTCCAGAAGAGCATGATATCCATTTTGTTGAGCTGATCCATGCTGGTCACTGAGGAAATACATCAACCTCGCGCTGTGGATCTCTGGATCAGCATTCACTTTGGACGAAGCAGAGTCCAGGCCGGGGTCATCACATGTGGTTGCCGCAACCCCCCGGACGCTCCTTCGTCCAATCCACCGGCCATTCCACATTATAGCTGCTGGCAGTCTACATATGCTTAAAGTCATCTATCCCTGTTTTAAGGTGCACACACACACACACACTCACACACACACGCACTGAGTAATATACTGTAGAAGGCATATACCAGGTTGATAAATCAGATTATAAAGTAGGTAACCAAAGATAATCCCAAAGTTTTATCAGTGTTGACCTGGATATTTGAAAAGCCACCAGATAGTGTTGCATTCAGGGATGAGTCGAGACAGCGTACTGATCACACAGCATAGCAGGTACGAAACTGAACTTTACTGAACACTCGAACAGTGTCAAAACCCCCTGCTTAGGGGCGTGGCTCACTCAGTAGCGATCTCACTAATCAGATATCAGTACAGATAGCAGTCAAAAAGCCATTGCTCATTTCAACCACATAAAATCATACTTCATCACATGCACATGTCTTAAAATGTACTAATTGTAGAGAACGGCTGATGAACACCAAGAGCAACTACAGGTCATAGGTCACACCTTCCAACCTGCCTAAAAGTGCTTGATTTGGTTTGAAACGTCAAAACAATTACTTAAATTTACAATATTCTTCTTTTGAGTTCAAAGGGAACTACTAAACATGCAAAAAACTTTTTGTGTATGATCAGAGTAAAAGAAGACATGAGGAGTTCCCTTTCAGTCAGTCATTTCGACGTTGTGTTTGTATTTCGTAGCCCAAATGCCTCTTACATCACTGACAAAAGGCCAATGATAATTGGTGAGCATAGCTGCATAGCTGGGCATGCCCCGAATATCTTGGTATATATAGTCTAGCATGGCATTATCTCAACACAAACAGGTAACAGCATTATCCGGACTCTTTCATTATCATTCTCAGGGAATTTAATAAAGCTTATCTCACCCGTGAACTTCCTAAATATAGACAGCACATCACATGTCCCACCAGAGACAGCAATATACTGGACTATTGCTATACTTTTTTAAATGATGCATACCATTCTGTCCCCTGAGCATCTCTGGTAATCTCTAATAACTGTTTGGTTCATCTTCTACTAGCCTACATGCAAAAACTAAAATCTACCAAACCTGTAGTAATAACTGTATAGAGATGGAATGTTGAAGCAGAGCACGATTTACAGGCCTTCTTTGAAAATGCTGATTGGAGTGTTTTTGAGACTGCAGCTACTGATCTGGATGAACTTACTGACACCATGACGCCCTACATCATTTTCTGTGAGGACATGTGTGTTCCCACAAGGATTTATTTAACAGTCAACAACTATAAACCTTGGTTCAGTGCAAAACTCAAACAGCTTCGCCAGGACAAAGAGGACGCTTACAGGTGTGGAGACAAAGCTTTGTACACAAAGGCCAAATACACACTGAATAGGGAGACACGAGTGGCAAAGTTAAACTCATCTGAAAGGCTAATAAAAATAGCTCTCACGCAATGACTCTACATCAGTGACTGATGACTGAAAGCATAGCTGTGTGTGTTCCCCACTTGCTTCAAATGTTCCACCATCATCCCTGTACCCAAGAAACCAAAAATCACTATACTTACTGACTACAGACCTATTGATTTAAGATCTGTGGTCATGAAGTAATTTGAGAGACTGGTGTTGGCCTACTTGAAGGACATTACTGGACCCTTGAGAATAAACTGACACAGCTCTCTGTACCCACATCCATCTATCAGTGGATCACAAGCTTCCTGACAGACAGGCAGCAGCTAGTAATGCAGGGAAAACTCATATCTAACACATGCACCATCAGCACTGGAGCTCTTCTGGGTTGTGTTCTCTCCCACTGCTCTTCTTCCTCTGCACACATGACTCACTACTAAGTTTGCAGATGATACTACATGCATCAGCCTCATCCAGGACAATGGCAAGTCTCCTTACAGACAAGATGTTGAGCATTTGGCTATCTGGTGAAGTCACAATAACCTGGAGCTGAACACGCTAAAAACTGTGGAGATGATAGTGGACTTCAGGAGAAACCCCCCTCACCATCATGGACAGCACTGTGGCTGTGGTGGAATCGGTTCTGTGCTCTTCTATAACTGCCTGGTTTGGGTCAGCCAGAAAATCAGATTTAAGAAGACTACAACAGACTATTAAGACAACAGAAAGGATCATTGGTGTGCACCGGTCCTGTCTTCAGGACTTGTACAACTCCAGAGTGAAGAAACGGGCAGGTAACATCACCAAAAAAACAAAAAAAAACTCCCACCCTGGACAAAACCTGTTTGCACTTCTTCTCTCAGGCATAGACTACAGATCTATGTGCACTTGAACATCTAGGCATACAAAACAGCCATTCCCCCCATGCCATCTCCAGCCTAAACAGCTAACCCATGAATCATTACCTGTGTTTTGTAATTCATTTATGTAAGTTCATTATACATCTTTAATTATTGCCTCTTTCTTAAGTATTATGTAAATACATATGCATATCTCTTTATTTAGACAGCTGCATATAGAGTAAATAATGTACAAATCTGTACATAAATCTACTGTTCCAGATTAATACACATTTTTATTTATTATTTAATTATACAAACCCAGATTCTAGCATACATGGGTGGTCTCTTTACTAGACCTGGTGGACAAAACGCACAGTGCCCTGGAAGGATCTCATATCCTCTGTTGATGTTCCTTTTGTTCTGCAAAGCTGCAGGAACCGTGCCCCAGGTATGTCAAATGTAGTTGCACTTAGGCCATTGGTGAGGCTTCTGGATGCTTGGCTACAGCTACCCATATCTTCTAGATGGCTCCAAAGGACCGTTAGGCTCGGCTACGTGATTCAGTTCACCAAGCACCCACAAGTTCAGTGGCATTGTCTTCGAACGAAGATTGTCATCGCAGTAAAGCCTGTTCCCCCAGCTGAGATGAGTAGGGCATTTTACAGCCCATACTTCATTGTACCCAAGAAAAGTGGGGGACTCAAGCCAATCTTTGACCTAAGGGTTCTATACTGGGCCCTTCAAAAGCTTCCTTACAGAATACTTAGCCTAAAGCAGATGTTAACATGTGTCAGGTATTAGGATTAGTTTGCGGCAATAGACCTATAGGCAAAAGATGCATATTTTCTTGTCTCAATCCTTCCAAGACACAGGAAGCTTCTAAGGTTTGCTTTTGAAAGGCAGGCATATCAGTACAAGGTTCTGCCCTTCACGCTGTCTCTGTCTCCTTGTGTCTTTATGAAAGTCATGGAGGCAGCCTTTGCCCCTCTCAGGGAAGTCCCAATGACAGGCTTATTTTTGCTCACTCACAAGATTTGGTTTGCGAACGCTGCTAGGGTTGAAGCATATGAGACCGCTTCAGCACTGGCTTCATACCAGAGTCCTGAGATGGGCATGACGCCGTGGCACACATCGTATGAGAGTCACACCAGAGTGTCGCCATACTTTTAGCCATTGGCAGAACATATCCTTTCTACGGGCAGAGGTTCCCTTAGAACAGGTGTACAGATGCATTGTTGTAACAACAGATGCTTCCAAGACAGGCTGGTGTGGCATGTGCCACAGGCTTGCAGACTCCAGGGTCTGCACAGGCACCTGGTTGCATTGGCATATAAATTGCATAGAGTTGTTGACAATGCTTTTGGCCCTGATGAGGTATAGCTAATTAATTTAGGGCATGCAGGTGCTGGTCCGGACAGATAACACAGCGACAGTGGGCTATATCAACAATCAGGGTGATGTTCGCTCCAGTCGTACGTCACAACTGGCCCACCATTTCATGTTATGGTGGGGGAGCTCAACCATGTAATTGACTTTCTCTCATGTCAGGTCTCACTCCAAGAAGAGTGGAGTCTTTACCCCCAGACAGTCCAGCTGATTTGGAGTTGATTCATTAAGGCACAGGTAGATCTGTTTGCCTCGCTGTAATCCACTTAGTGCCCACTGTGGTATTGACTGACCGAGGGTTCTCTCGGCACGGATGCACAGCTGACCCAGGGACTTATGAAAGTATGCATTTTACCCCAGTAAACCTTATAGCACAGACTCTGTGCAAGGTCAGGGAGGACAGAGATCAAGTATTGATGGCAATTAGCCAATCAGAACTTGGTACTCTAACAAGCTGCCCACAAGCTCGAAGCAAGATTTGTCAATTTTTGAAGTTCTTTAAAAAGAAGACAACAGAAAGTATTACTTTTGATTAAAATTTAAAGACATTCCCCTTACATGATGTTATTGTTCAGTAAGACTGTGAGAGACTGAGAGATGATAAAAGAGCTGACATTATTCAACTTTGAAAAAAAAAGAGTCCAAAAGCATTCACCGTGTGATGAATCCCATTAAAATGCAGTTACAATGCCCTTTTCAGCAATGAAACAAAAAGTAAATTTTTATTTCATATTCATTGCACAAGCAATGTTCTTTTCTGAATATCAGATTTAGTTTTATACAACAGTGCAGGGCAACATGGTGTTCTGTTCATTGAATTAATCTTGTTTTGAATGAATTGGCTGAGTCAGTGATTCAACCATCCATTCAGATGGACTCCCTTGTTTCGTTTCTGACTGAATTAGCCATTTTGAACAAATTGTTTGATTTTAAAGGTGCCATATGCAAAAATTTAGGTAAAAATATCCATAACATGACCTACCCGCATCAAAAGAATGAGAAGAAATAAGGGCGATGATGTCATTAAACAAATGTCAAGTTATAGTGCTGCAGAGATATCAACCTTAATTAGCATTAGCATTACTAGCCCCGGCCCGACAGGTTTCGTAATACCAGTTTCGGCCATGGGAGGCGGTATGCGGGCAACATAACCACCAGCCAACCCGCAATACACAAATAACTCGCACGGCTTGTGGGCGTACCTGAACCTGATGTCAATCATGTGGAAAGTACAGCCCAGTACTTCATTTCAGTTCAGGGAAGAGAGAGAAAGGATGGCTCAAGCCCTTGGCAATAGACCACCACCCGCTACAGGGAAACAACCGCGCTCGGAATCACAAATCAAATCCGATAAGAAAAGGAGCCAAACCACAGTAAACATTGGCACTGCTTTTAATCGAGACAACTGATTGACCTTAAAGAAATGAGGTTTGACTCCGAACTTGCAACATTTCTTTTGGATTGGTAAGTTAGATGCTATTAGAATTTCGCTAGAAGTTTGTTTTATATGTTTGTGTATTTGTTTTCGGGAAGTTATAACATAGAAATGTATCGAAGGCTGTTCGATAAACGTGCTAATGTTAGCAATGGCTAAACGTATCTGCGTTTGATAATTAGCTAGCTATAACTTAAAGTTACCCATTTTATTATATCTTAACTAACCCGCTCTGTCTAGTCCGTTGGTCTCCTTGTACTCTGCGCTTTGTGGTTTTTCTGTGCGTGAAAAAATTGATGTGTGGCGTGAAAGCGTGTGAAAAGAGTCAATTGCGTGTGTCTCAGTGAATGCTTGAGAGTTGGCAGCTCTGGTTACGTTGGTTGGCGCTAGCTTGGTATATATATATATATATATATAAATATATACGTAACGTATGTATTTTTTTAAGTACATAATAATAATATGTATGGCTTGAAAGCATTTTGATTTGGTTAAAACTGAATAAAATAACAAATAAAGAGCCATGTTTTGCAACTACATCTCTACGTATGTAAGGCAATTGTTTTCTCAAGTGCCAGTATTCATCAATTTTCATAAAATATCCCTGATTTCTTGTTCAATGTAATCAGACCTTGTCTGACAGTCTGGACTGAAAATCTTGGCCACTCAGCAAAGAAATGGCTGTTATGTAAGAAATGAAATTATTTCTCAAACAGTAATTTCAGTGAAATATATTCTGTGCAACCCGAGAACATGGTGAAAGTTTCTGTTTGTTTGTTTGTTGAGAAATAACAGCAGGCAGCAATATAATTGATTCATGTCACACAGTTGTTGATCAAAAACACATTTGTTTACACCAGCCAAGCATCTATTCTCAACAAATGAAATAATTTCCCACGGCTCAACATGTAATAAATGAACAAAATTAATTTGATTAAAATTTATAATATATACAGTATATATAGACTCAGGAACATAAAGCCTGAACATCATCTAGATCCAGAATATAAAATGGAATCAGTTTTAACACACAATAGCACATTAGTTCAGAAAAAAAAAAAGAAAAATTGCAAACAGTTTATTCAACCTAAGGTCATCCAAAATGTAGATGAGTTTGTTTCTTTTGTGGGAACAGATTTGGAGAAAATGTTCAAGTGTAAACAATGCTTGGTCAATGCATTTTTCTCTCTCAAGGTATATTTTCCATGGAGACAGTAATATAAGAGGGTACTCATAATTTAAATAAAAAAATGGCTTAATGGTGAATTTCTAACAAACATGCAGTTTTTTACTTTACAAGATGTTAATTGATGAACTGGAGTGGTGTGGATTATTTGTGGGTTATTGTGATGTTTTTGAAATGTCATGAAATGTTCATGAAAGTCATGAAATGTTCAATTTCCCCAAAATCTGTTCCCATTAGGAAACTAATCTACATCTTGGATGACCTGAGGGTGAACACGTTTTTAGCAAATGTTCAGTTTTGGGAGAATTATACATTAAATACATTTTTATATTGCATTTAATCAATACGATTAATGAATTCTGTTAAATAGCATCACATTTATTTACTGCAATGGTTTCACTTTATTTTGATGGTCCCTTTAACATATTCTGTTGACTGTGTTGCACCCACATGTCTACTAACTCTCATTAGAGTGTTATTAGAGTATTAGTAGACTGGTAGGGTTAGAATAAGTTGC
The DNA here is from genome assembly GCF_003368295.1 of Carassius auratus. Classification (NCBI taxonomy): domain Eukaryota; kingdom Metazoa; phylum Chordata; class Actinopteri; order Cypriniformes; family Cyprinidae; genus Carassius; species Carassius auratus. The sequence goes on along the minus strand of NC_039264.1, from coordinate 10,948,025 downwards.
CATGTAATTGCAAAGTTACTTATAATCAATAGAATGTCTGTTGGGAGACCATGATGATTTAGCAGATATTAAGCAAACAGATTGCTAATACTCTGATGAGAGTTAGTAGACATGTAGGTTAAACATTACTAATTTCAACAGAATGTTCAAAAGCGACCATCAAAATAAAGTGTTACCAAAGCTTTTACTTCATTGTGACTTTTTAACCATTTCTGGTGTCATATTTAAGTCATTGTAAAGGATTATGTCACTTTCCAGGACTAAGTTGCAAAATTCTGTCATCATTTAATTATTGTTTAATTATTTATTTTTGTTTTGTTTTCTGTGGGACAGCTATGAGTAACTGTAGGACAGCTATATGTAAATAAAATACTGAGGCATTACTTTTTTGTTGCTGCCACCACAGCTCTGCATATTTTGCATGTCTCTCTTTGTTAACACACCTGATTCAGATAATCAGTTTGTTAAGTGGGCTCCATGCATGAACTGTGTTCCCATTGACATGGTCCATACAGTGTTTATTGCTCCCTACCACCTGAGCAAAGGAAATCTGTCAAAGTTTACCTCACTTCGGAACAAATATTCACGGATTTGCACTGTGCAACATCTTCAATTATGACATCATATACCTCTGTAAATAAATACAATTTATATTCACACTTCAGTGTACTTTGATTAGAACATATACGTGGCCTTTGAACTGGAATCATGGTGGGATATCCTGTGATATCCAATTCGCAGGGCACTTATGTTCGAATAAAACAAACGTCTAAAGCAATAAGAGAAACATGCTAAATGTGCAGAGCAGGAGGGTGCGAGGACTGGAATTGAGAACTGCTGATATACCCCTACCTTAAACTACCCTTACAGTAGGATAAATACAGTATTGGTACCGTAATCTGATAGGTAGCATTATTTGTATTTTATTATACACCGGGACATGGCATCATGGTGTTAAGGGGCATAACATTTCTGTCACACGCTTGAGGTATTCGGCCAATCACAACACACTGGATAGTTGGCTAATCAGCATACACCTCGTTTATCAGACCGATGAGCTTTGTAAAAATCAATGCATTTCAGAAAGGGAGGGCATACATGAGATACAATAATGTAAAATAATGTTTTTTGAACCTTAAACCACATAAACACATTTCATTACACCAAATACACAAAATAATGTTGCTCTTTTGGATTGGGGCAAATTATCACCATCAAGTAGACCTCCCAGACACCCAAGGACTTTACTGGAGGGAGGCTGTCATCAGGTGTCTGGAGATACGCTGATCCATGACACAGCAATAGCCAGGCCCAAAGCCCAGCCCACCATCACGTTGTGTTTTGGAGCCTCTCCTGCATGGTCCTCCAGAGCCAGTCATTCCCTTGGTTCTGCCTCCGCTGACTCCCTTCAGTCCCTCAGCTCCATCATCAGCCTGGTCAAGTGCCGTGGGCTTTCCAGTCCCCAGCTCCACCATGTAGAGTTGACACTTGGGCTCTGCCTCGATCCTCCAAGCCCGTCAATCCCTCGTCCTGCGGGCTCCACCTCTGCGTCTCTCTTGCCATTGACTTCGGCTTCTGTTGGGCTCCTCCTTCTCTCCGGCCCCACCTCTGTCCTCACTCACAATGCCATCACTGCAATCCTCCAGCACTCATGCTCCACCTCAGCCCACTAGTTACTGCAGCTCCACCTTAGTCTCCCGGATCCTCGACATTGCTTGGTCTCTCAAGCTATGCAGCTCTGCCTGGTTCTCCACCTCCTTCATATCCACTTGGTTTTCTGTTGATTGTTGGTTGTTGTTTGTGCTTTTTGCACACTGTTACATGGACTTGAATATCCTGTGTCTGTGTTGGAAACTTTTGAGTTTTCTTTATCTTTGAAACACTAAAATTGAGACATATATAGATATGTAAAATAAATAAATAAATAAACTACACAAAATATATGTATCATATAAATTATGTGATAAGTACAGATTTGTACACGTCTAAAGTGTATGTACTTTAAACATGTCTTCATTTGAGATAATGTCAGTCTATATTGAACATATCAACATTTATACAAATAACTATATATATATAATAGCGGAATTGAATGCCTTTTAGGATAATGTATGCTTTGTAAATGAAATGTATTATTGGAAAATGTAGATAATCATATGCATTTTAAATGTCACGTTGACCTCCACATTCCTCTGCTCCTGTATGAACATTTCCTGTAATTCCAATCCTACATGCCTCCACACATATTCACATTAAATACTTTTTATACTGCCATCCGCCTAAAATAAATCTCTGCAATAATAATATCCCATCCAGCAACATCAAGACATGGTGTCTGGCCAATCCTAACACTATGAATTCCAGCAGTCTGAGAATTATGCGAGAACTACACCAACAATTTACAGCTTCTTTTCACTCATCTTTGCATTATTTAGGAGAGAGCGATGCATTGTGTCCTCAAACCCACATGCCTTCTTCTCTCTGTATGACTCATGTTGCAAAGGTCAGTATTAAATGTCAGTGTTAGTGATAAACCAAAACCCCTGTCACTTTCCCATCAGTTTCTCTGCATTTCACATGCTGAAGAAAAGCATGTTGCTGCATTATCAGAAGAGTTTGGGTTTAGGCATTGGAGCTCTGGCAGTCCAGTCTATAAAACCTAATTGCCCTGAACAGAACCTTGTAACAATGTGGTGTGCTACGACCTGTATGGAACTTTTGTATTTTTTGTTACTAAATAAACTAGGCTCTCATGAACGTTGTCTGCAACACCCCACCCCCAACCCCGTAAGAATTCAAACATTCTCTCTCTCTCCTCATGTCCTTCGGTCTTTCTTCTCTTTTATTAAGGCCAATGGAAAATTCTTTCTCAAGACTTAATAGCATGTTAATAAAGAGGGCAGAATAAAATGGGCGGGAATTGAAAAAAGGTGCTTCACGCCAAATATTTCCAGAAATTGCTTTATAGCAGTGGTTCTCACTCAGCTGGTGGGTTATGACCCAAAATGGCTCACAGTCACAGGTCTGTTCTAAATGCAAAAACAACAACAAAAACAACAATAACAAAAAACAATGCAATCGTGGCTAGTTATGATAGCAAAATAAATAAGTTATAGAGGTCAAGTTTCCCTCCCTTTTCGTGATTATCAGTATTCCTATAAAGCCTAAATAATTTTTTTAATGTTTAGGGTCAGAGTGTATGAGTGCTTTTCTATTCTTCAAAGAATAGAACTGTCTTCCACCTAGATACTTATATAATAATAATAATAATAATAATAATAATGTAAAAAATATAAGAGCAGAAAATCGTCTAAGGTTACGAATGTAACCATGGTTCCCTGAGCAGGGAACGAGACACTGTTTCTCTGGGGGGCGCTATGGGGGAACACCTCATCGTGACCCGACTTGTTGGCAGGCTACAGCCTCTGACATCACTACCGGCACGACTATAAACAGGCACTGGGAGAACACATCATTCACTTCTTCGACTGAAGCTTGCGTCCGAAGCTTTTAATTTTTCATTTTGATTAGACATGTTTTGGGGGATGTCAACAAGAATGTGCCAGCACTGTGTAAGATCTAAATGAATAGTTCAAAAATCAATGGTTAAATCAGTTAGGGTAACCAGTTTGGGTAACAAATAGTTGAAACAGTTTGGGTAACCAAACAGTTGTCAATAGCTATTGACTTCCATAAAAATGTTTTTTTTTTTTTTTTTTATCATATCCTGTCAATGTCAATTTCTTTAAAATAATAATACAAAATATAATTGAAATTATAATGCATATATTTCAAAGTGTATGTGGTATTACAATAATTTCATATTATCTATATATTTAAATATTATGGGTTTTTTTTCAAAGCACCTTACAAGTGCACAAATATGTCAACATGATCTCATGAGAAAACACATCTATTTTACATAAAAATGTGGTTACCTTTCACTCGGTCATGTTCGACGTTACATCAGAAAGAGACTGACGAATGGGCTTTGGCTTTGGTTAAGAGGGTCGTGGACCTGCAGGGTCAGTTTTCAGTTGACGAAGCATGCCTGGAATTAGGGGCCGGCTAACTCTCAAATTATCTTGAGACCCCGGCCTGGATACGTGCCCAGGGTTCCCACCACTCCTTTTAGAGTTCATGTGTAACCATGTGCAATCCTGCGTGCTGGTTACCTCAGAGATTCATGTCTATCACTGACATGCGGTTGGTACCTGCCCTTGTAAGTCAGCAAGCAGGCAGCCTGATAGCATATGTCTGGATGGAATATGCTACCCAGTGCATTCTGTGTCTGACATAGGCCCTTACACGTGCTGGCCTCACGACGGGGTGCTATCACAAGGGTCAATGGAAGACATTTTGTAGGGACCCAATTCGTCAGTCTTTTTCTGACGTAATGTTGAACGTCACCGACTGAAAGGGAACGTCTAGATTAAGTATGTAACCCTCATTCCCTGAAAGAGGGAACAGAGATGTTACGTCCCCTTGCCACATCGCTGTTCTGCTGAATGGCCGGGTCAATGATTCGGCTCCTCAACAAAGACTTGAATGTGAGCTGCTCGTTCTGCTCAGTCACTCTTTCTGGTGTAACATCTCTGTTCCCTCCTTCAGGGAAGACGTTCTACAAAATGTCTCATCTTTAAGGAGGGAATAGCGACATTGTGTCGAAGTTCCAACACTATTGGTCACACTTTGGAGCACAAACACCTCTGACATCATTGAGAAAAGGGCAATTCAATTGATGACCAATATTTCCCTCCTTCAGGGAACAAGTGTTAACAAACGTAACAAGATGTTCCCTCTTAGTAGGTCACTTTGATGTTTTGTTTCAATACTACGGGTCCTTATACTAAACGCCACAACTGGCTGAACTGTATTACAAGTTCATGGTGGCACAAATGCTGACAAGACCTGCGTGTCTGAAACAAATGCACCTCCCCTCCTTTAACCTTCCAACACTGGGGACTGACCTACCTTCTCCCTAATCTTTAAAGAATTGTCAAATATCGTATTACATATGGAAGAGGCCATGTCAGCTGGGTGCCATTTCATTATAATAGAATCTTGATAAAAATCCAGCATCTGGTGAACTTGCTTGTTAATGTTGGGAAGGATTCACTTCCTCACGTGAGCAAGGAACACTACAGAGACCACATCCTACCCAAAGGGGAGGTGATATGTGAAGATGTTTCCTATAGATTTGCTTAGGAAGTATTACATAGGGAGGGTTCTGTAATGGTGTAATGTTCACTTACAGGGAGAACGACCTAACACAGTACTTTTTCAATTCTATTTTAATTGTATATTTATTTTTAAGATACAAATCATTGCAAAGCAACTTTACATTACTAAAGTCATTACTGCTGTTGGGAACACTTGTTGATGCAATGTCAGCTAGATGCATATGGGAAAAAATACTTTTTTCTTCTGGACTGAAGCCCTTTTCATTCACGCAGTGAATCTGTATTGAAAAACGAACCAATGGCTAGGCTTACTGAGGCTAGATGCTCACTCGAGCGTGAATCTTGCTCTTCTACACTCATGGTCCGCTTTTCACTGAAAGCAGACCCTCCCATTTCTCCACTCTCAGCGAGCCTCGGAAAGAGGAACAGTGGAAAGCTCTCTCTCTGTTGCTCTCGGGTCTGCCGCAGAAGGACAGTGAGCTATGCACTTACTGAAATGAAATGCTCACTCAAGCATGACTCTCGTTCTTCTCCACTCGTGGTCTGCCTTTTACTCAACAGCCCCAATCTCAAGTTTCTCATATCTCAGCAAGCCTAGGAGAGAGAAACAGCGAAGCCTGGGAATCTTGCAACCGGTTCTGAGTGAGCTCATGCCGACACAGAGTCTGCATACTTGATCACCTTGCTGTGCTTTGATCTGTGTCTCACACGTAGGATCAATGTCCATCCTACTTTGAGCAGCTCTGTCCTCCAAAGTAGATCAGAGCAGATGTTGCCTCTAGCAGCTACAAATTTGTGTTTGTGTATCACAATTTTCGGCTAATCCCAAATGAGAGCTGTAGTCGCGATGGAATGGGCTCTGGCTATTCGGGGCTGGCAACTTCCTTCAAAATCAGGTCCACTCACCCCCTCAAAGTGTTTCATAGGATGCTAAGCCTCATAGCAGCAGCATCGCCAATGCTACAGTTGGGTTTGCTTCATATGCGCCCCACCAGTATTGGTTGAAACCACGAGTTCCATCCCATGCATGCCGCCACGGCCACCTGTACATCAGGGTGAGTCAAGCCTGTGTAACAGCCCTGGGCCCCTGGACGAATTCCCATTGGAAGGAACAGGGCATGGTCATGGGGGTGGCTTGCAGAAGGACAGTTTATTTCTTAAAAACCAAATAGGATGACTGTCCATGTTTGTAGATGGACAGTTTATTTCTTAAAAACCAAGCATGTGTTGGCCCACATCTGGCCCAACCTCCTTTATGCTTTTCCCACGATCACTCTGATCCTACTGGTAGTCAGGCAAGTAAGGAAACAGAAACATAAGGTTCTCCCGGTGGCCTTCCGTTAGATGAACCAGCTGTAGCTATCAAAGCTGACTCAGCTGTTGATAGTGGTCCCTTGGCCTGTACTGCTTACACGGAATCTCCTATCTCAAGTGGACGGGACAATATGGCACCCTCAGCCCGACCTATGGTCCCTGCACCTCTGGCCACTCGATGGGAGCCTTCTAGCCTCCCTGAGCGAGTTTTGAACAAAATTTCAGAGGCTAGAGCTTCTTCTGTGAGACCCTCTACCCCTTAAAGTAGTTTATTTTCTATGCTTGCTGTCTAATCTGTGGCAAGGACCCTCGGACTACCAATTTGACAAGAGGTGTTATCATTTTTGTAAGAGCTGCTGGATAAGGGACACTCCCCATCCACACTCAAAGTCTATGTGGGGCCACAACGGCTTCTCGTGCCCCTATCAAGGGCCAATCTGTGGGCAGACACAGCGCAATCATCTGCTTTCTAAGGAGTTACAGGAGACTGAATCTGCCTCTTCCTTCTACGGTCCCTTCATGGGATTTCTTCACGTTGCTGAGGGCCCTGAAGGTCCCCGCCCTCGAGCCGCTACAGTCTGCAAGCATTCAGTTGCTATGGCTGAAGACTGCGTTACTTACTCAAAGTGATTTCCACTCCATTCAAAGCACAGGTCATTACGCTCTCCACGCATCCTCACTCTGAAGAGGACAGTGAGCTATATCTCCTCTGCCCATTCTGAGCTCTGACAATCTATATTGAGGGTTTCACCACCTATAGGCAGTCGGAACAACTCTTTGTGTGCTTCAGTAACCACACCAAAGAGCTCCCGGTCACAAAACAAAGACTCTCTATATGGATGGCAGACACCATCTCACTAGCATAATCTTCCTTGGGCCTTCAATGCCCCATTGGAGTACAGAGCCACTTGACTAGGGGCATTGTTTCATATTTGGCATTTTCCAGTGGTGTTACCATTGTGAATATTTGTGGGGTGGCCAGCTCGGCCACGCCATCCACATTTGCAAGGTTTTATTACCTGGACGTCCCGGCCATACAGGCCAGGGTCCTTTCCACCTAAGTGACACACAGTGCATAAACAAATTTGACAGAGATCCTTTGACTGTATCACGCTCAAGGTCTTTGGCATAAGTTCACCTGTCACCTCTTGGCCTGTGGATGTCGAAGTGACAGGAGTACTTTGGAACAATTAACCAGGCCGGGTGTGACCTAAAGGAGCTTAACCCATCTTAGCCTTGGATTATTGTTAAATTTTCTATGGAAATGGATTGCTCATGGAAGTTTGATATCGTAATCGTTCCACTACATTAGCACGGGAGTGATTGTACTTTTCCCATATGCATCTAGCAAGACGCAGTACAAGTGTAGTATCCAAAGGGAACATACCTGGTTACGTAACGTAACCTCGGTTCCCTAAAATACGGGAATAAGTACTGCGTTGCTAGCCATGCTATATAGCTGCATGACTAAGTCATCACTTCAGTCTAAGTAAACTGAGAATCCTCTGGCGAACGCCCACTTATACAGCCAAAGTGCCCCACCCATTCTGGCGGGCTTTGGCAGGCTTGACGGGCTTCGTCCCCATAGGCTCATGCAGCTCCACTGCCTAGCTATTGGTTCATTTTTTATGCGGTGCACGAACCAATGGCCGTACAGTTTCATTGCATGAATGAAAAAGGCTTTAGTTCAGGAGAACAAAGGCTTCTTCCCATATGCGTCTAGTGAAAGTGACATTCAGCCAAGTATGGTGACCCATACTCAGAATTTGTGCTCTGCATTTAACCCATCCGAAATGCACACAAACAGAGCAGTGAACATACACACACACTGTGAACACACAACCATTTATGCTGCGACGCCCGGGGAGCAGTTGGGGGTTCGATGCCTTGCTCAAGGGCACCTAAGTCGTGGTATTGAAGGTGGAGAGAGAGCTGTACATGCACTCCCCCCACCCACAATTCCGTCCTGCCCAAGACTAGAACTCACAACCCTTCGATTGGGAGCCCAACCCTCTAACCATTAGGCCACGACTTCCCTTGTTTTGTTGCATGTCTAGGAAGATGCAGTACTTATTCCCATATATCAGGGAACTGAGGTTATGTTAAGTAACGGAGTACATTTTTACATTGTTACATTGTGATTTTTGTTTTGTACTACTGTGGGTTTTGTTGTTGTTGTTGTTTTTGATTTGTATTTTTGTTTTGTTTTGTTGCATGTTTTTTTGTGTTGTGTTTTTGTTGTTTTGTTGTGATGTGTTGTTTTTGTTTCGTTGTGTTGCTTTTTTCTTTGCTGTGTAGTGCATTTTGTTTCATGATGTTGTTTTTGTTTAGTTTTGCTGTGTCTCTCATTTTGTGATTTTTGTTTTGTTATTTTGTTTTGTTGCATTGTGCTTTTTGTTTTGTTGTTTTCGTTAATTGAGTCGTGATTCTTGTTTTGTGTTGCATGGTTTTTTGTTTTACTGGGCCAGACAGGTGAGAATTTTATTATTATTTTTTTTTACTTTTTGTTGCTTGTTTGATTTACTGTGTATTTTGTTTCGTTATCTTTGAATTATTATTTTTTTGTTTTTGTTTTTCATTGCACTTTTTGTTTAGCTGTGTTGCATTGTGTGTTGTGAGTTTGTTTAGGGCACCAAACACAGAGGATGCTGTAACCCATTTGTACGCTTTTAATATTTAATATTTTTCAGCTTTAAATGTGATGATACATGTGGAAAATGTTTGGGCAATTTTGCTGAGCAATGTTGCCATCAACAGAAAAACAGGTGAGACACAGGGCCTATGACCGTTCTAAAATAACCAGAAATTTGTTGCCCATTCTCAAAAAGAAAGTGCCAAAGCAACATTGCTCAAAAAGTTGCCCCATGTATCATAAGCTTACAAATATCTGGACATCACTGACTGTAAGTTGTCAAGAGACCCTCACTACTCAAGTGCCCAGATACACATCTGTCTGACACTAGGTGGCACTATAATGAGAAGGTTTGTTTATTTAATATCTATGCAACCATAAAGGCAATAATTTTTAACCCAAATTAAGATATTTTGGTCCAAGCTTTGGTTCAGACTTTGTCTACAGTGATGTTCATTGTATGTACAAACAACAAACATTTTTAAAAATATATTTTGCAGAACAATGTCTTCCACTGTGGAACAACATAAAGGTGAGTAAATGATAACAGACATTTTTATTTTTATGTGAACTGTCTCATTAAGTGTCCAAATACAGAAACTTATCGAAGAAAACACTTGTTCAAAAACACAAAAGGAAACACACAAACATGTCTCCTTTCTTCACTGACAGGCCAAGGGGATCCCAATACAGGTAATCTCTTTGAAACTAACCAGGGAAAACTGTATGTCAACACTTATTTCTCTCTCTGCCACACACAAGATGAGATCCTTGAATAATGGTTCAGTTTTCAGCACTTCGTAAACAGGAGGGCTAAATTTAGTGATTACACTTCCAGCATGAGTTGAGAGGAAGGACTAGCTGCAGTCAACCAGAAAATCAGAGGAACTCTGAATCTTCTAAATGGGCAAGCATATGAGTAAGTGAGGAGAGAGTTGTTTTCAGCACACAGGAACACATTTAGGCAAGTGTAAACATTAGAGGTACAAAAACAAAAAAAGACACAGTCGAGTAGAGGGTAAAAGAGCATGTTGGATTTAAGGTACTCAAACAATAATTGCACTAAAAAGTAGCTCATGGGTAAAGGGATAATGTATTTCACCTTAAAAAAAAAAAAAAAAAAAAACATTTACTCACCTTCATGTTGTTCCAAACATGTATAGCATTCTTCTGCGTAACAAAAATTATATATATATATATATATATATATATATATATAGAGAGAGAGAGAGAGAGAGAGAGAGAGAGAGAGAGAGAGAGAGAGAGTATACATGACTCAATCATTCGTTATTTACTCAAAATCCAGTCATCCGCCCATGATATCTTTGGTGAGATGTCCAATTTGTAAACAAATCACTTTAAATGCGATCAGAATGATTTGTTCACAAATAGGATTGATCTGGTACACCCCATTTATTAATTTGATTCCATTTACACATTTGTTTTTTGTTTTGTTGTTAGGTCATTTGTTTTTGAACACAAAATAATATTTGTGTTTGTAAGGAGCTGAGAAGATGCCCCAGTCAATCAGCGATAGCTAAAGGTTGTGGCACAAGGAATGCAACATCTCTATTCCCTTCTTCGGGACATGAGGGTTACATACATAACCAAGACGTTCCCTTTCAGTCAGTCATGTTCAGTCAGTCACTTTCAATATTACATCAACAGTGACATAAGCACCACAACCAGGAACTGTGTTAAGAGGATTCCAAAACAGATGCTGTCAAGCAACCATGCCAAGACAAAATTCAAAACATGCTGATCCAAGATCGGTTGCAACCCACCGCTTTTCTTGGGAATGACAAAGTAAAGGCTGTAAATCCCCGACTTCATCTCAACTGGAAGGACAGGCTCTGTTGCGGCAGAGAGTGTGGTTCAACTCTTACCTGATTCCCCTAATCCCATAGTGTTCTGGCTAAGATAGCGTGAGGAGGCAAGGTGTCCTGCATTCACAACTTCTTGGTTTGTGGCAAAGGATAGCACCTTGTGTTGCTCTCTAAATAACCCCAATGCTTGTGAATCAGAGACAGAGGAAGCTGCTCTTTTACTGAGACTATGGGTACCGCTAGCCATGAGGCCAACAGCGCAATAGAAGACATCCTCCATGTGCACCCCCAGCCCTCCACACAGTGCCGGCCCGAGCCTCTTGGGGGCCCTAAACAGAATTTGATTTGGGGCCCCCCCTCCCACCACGCGGAATCACCTGTGCATCAAGATTATTGACACAAATGTCACGGTATAATGTTACATTATAAATGAATACAGTGAGGTTATGTATTGATACAAAATAAATAAATAAAAATCAATACTTAACATACTTTACTCTTAAACTTCTGAATACAAACTTTCACAAAACATGAAATAAATAAATTGCAAATGTGCATTAAATGTGCAATCTTTTAAATGGCACCAAAATAGACAAACATTAATATAATAAAAAATATAATGTTACAAAAAATAGTTAAAAACTTTGTTTGTGATAGGCACGTTTTTTGTTGAAGAAATTATATATGCTGTGTCATCTATGGCAAAAATGTAGCAGCAGCAATTACATGGCATTTGGCTCCCTGTGCAGGCATTTGTAATAACATGTAGATAAATTGTTTATTTGTATTTGCCTACATTATGTATTTTAACAGTGTTATTATTAACCAATCATTATTGCATCATAGTTTTTTTTTTTTTTTTAATATAATGCATTTTAAGTCATTTTAAAGGCTATTGATGGCATAGGTCTGTTTTTATAGCAAAAACAACAACAAAAAAGATTACAGTATATTAATTCTTATTTGTAAATTATTATTTGAAGTAACAAAACCATGGTTAATTTGCTACTGTGTTCAAATACTACTAAGCTTCAAATTTGTGTTTGAGCCCATGTGAAAAAGTAGCATAATTTACATATGATTTACAGTTTATTTTAATAAATATTATACATTATATTCAATTGTGCATTATATCTGACACCTAGATGAACAATTACAGTTGTTTTTATGACTGTAAGTCATTCTCCTCAAATGCTACTGACGTTAGAAAAGTGTGTACCAATATCACATGTAACTTTAGAGACGGTCCCTAAATTTGAGAATCTCGAATGTCCAACGTCAAGCCACTTTTATATCTTTTTCTTCTTTCTCTTTTCGGCACCAGTGGGATACATCCTTTTTGTGACATGGCTTATCATTTATTACAGTGACGCGTACTTGCGTGCCGGCGCGAATTGTCAATGCACGCGAGGTGTCTATGCGCATTTGCGCATGACTCAGACGCTAGCAGACACAGCAGCAGTTTTCGGTAAATAAGAATTTTCTTATCTTGAATTATTCATGTATTCGTTCATTATTCATTCATTCATTTATATCACTTGTTTAAGTTATTTAATTGTAAAAAAAAAAAAAAAAAAAATGATTGGGGGGCCCCCTGGCCACATACCCCCACCGCCCATCTCAGGCCGGGGAACCAATAGATTTGCAGCACTGTCTGGCACAGTGTACTGTAATATCTACTAGATAAATGAAGGTAAATTGTTGGTTGAATTTCATTATTATGAGAGTACATATGCCAAAAAACTTCACTTCCCATCAAACTCTGTCACTGGAGGCCTTCCAGCAAAAGCTATTGTGGTTTATAAGTGTTCCAGCTCTATGACAGCTCAATTAATGATACGTTTTATTCAAAGGGCCTTGGCACATTTTTTAATGAGAGTTTCATTGTGGAGTGCTGGATTAATTGAGTACAATTTAGTACAAAAAATCAATTGGCAAGAAAGTGCCTGACAAGAAAACATAATTTGATTTTGCTCTCAGGGTACATAATCATCCTTAAAATTATTTTGGCCCCTTTACAGAGTCACCAAGAGTTACAACTTTGTCATTAGTGTCTCAGAGCAGTGGGGATGTGAAAAGCTCCAGTATAAGGGCAATAGAGCAGAAAGTGTGGGCGGCTCTCATATTCCCAGCGGCCGGCCTCAGTCGGACATGTGCCTTAATGTTGCAGAAAAGAGTTAGTCACAATCACCAACTCCAAAAAGGCATCAGTTTGATAAAGTGCTGCGTTTGTAATGGCTCACTCGGACAGACTCCTGCTGATCTTCCACACAGGATACATTCAACAATCCACAGATGCTCTTTGTAATACTACAAGCTATACTCAAGTATCCAAAATAGAGAGTAACTGGTCTTTTTGATTCCGAGTACACTTGAAGGATGTCAACATCGTACAGTTCGCAGAAAAAACATAATGTGTATCATTGTCAACAAACTATTGACTGCACTTGGCTGTACAGTTGGCTGAGCTAAAAATATCTCAGTGTTTTTGTCTTATAGCATCCTGAACAGTGATGCATAGTACACATGTGCAAATACTCCAGCTGAGAAGTTGATGTGTGCTTTGTGTAGTCGTCGTTTGTGTGCCAGTAGATTTTGTGGGATGTCGTAAAAAGGGTACAAATGGCCCATCGGTGTTTTTCCACTGATCATGGAACCTTTCCTAGTACTGAAATCTGAGGGCTCTTCAATATTCAACACTGAAACTGAGTCTTATCATGTCTCATAATATGTTTGTGTGTGTATATACATGTATGTCAAATTTTAAATGGAAATTCAGTCAATTTGCAATTGTATGAGAAAAATAATATTCTGTGAGAATACGTCCACAGCACACTTATAAAATTATTATTTTTTTAATATGATGAACAATAAACACACTAAAAAACAATCAGAATCCACCATTTTTAAAAGTTTAATATCTACACCGACATTGTGCATTTACAATAAACATAATGTTACAGTTCGTTGGTATGGACGCTAATATATTTATTATTATTTATTATTTATAGCATTATCCAGGACTGATATTATGTTCTGGTCTCTGGTCTAAAGTTTGACTAAAAAATCAACATTGCAGGCCAAGACAAACAGGAAAAAACTGTTTGACCTACATGTAAACTAACCAACCACTGTTGATGTTGTGTTCAAGTATGTTCACTGAAAACATCATGTTTTATTTTCCATTAAAAATATCTACACTTAAAATATATATATATATATATGTATATATGTTTTTAATTATTTTTACTTGGTACAACCGGCCAATTCACATCTTACACAATGGTGCTGAATAGCACTAAAAGTAATTAATTGTTTTGTAATCTTGGGGGAACCACTTTAAGTGCTATAGCACCTACAGTATACAGCACCTTTGTCAAATGTAGAACCATAAGAGGAACCCCATTCTCCTCCTTAGATTATATGTTTCTCCACTATCATATGTTTGAAACACTTTTATGCTTTTCTGAGATTAAAAAGTCTTAGGGGCAAAGAAGGATGCGAACCACATTATCTTCAGAAAAAAAAAAAATTAGAATGTTGTTTATTTCAGTAATTCAACTCAAATAGTGAAACTTAAAATAAATGCAATGCACAGATACTGAAGTAGTTTAAGTCTTTAGTTTTTTTAATTGTGATGATTTTGGCTCACATTTAACAAAAAAAAAAAAAAAACTAATTTGCTCTAAACAAATTAGAATACTTCATAAGATCAAAAAAAAAAAAAAACCTTTTAAGTGAATTGTTGGCCTTCTGGAAAGTATGTTAATTTAATGTACATGTACTCAATAAGTGGTAAGTGCTCCTTTTGCTTTAATTACTGCCTCAATTCAGCGTGGCATGGAGGTGATCAGTTTGTGGCTCTGCTGAGGTGGTCTGGAAGCCCAGGTTTCTTTGACAGTGGCCATCATCTCGTCTGTATTTTTTGGTCTCTTGTTTCTCATTTTCCTCTTGACAGTACTCCATAGATTCTCTGTGGGGTTCAGGTCTGGTTAGTTTGCTGGCCAGTCAAGCACATCAATACCTTGGTCATTTAACCAACTTTTTGTGCTGTTGGCCGTGTGGGCAGGTGCCAAATCCTGCTGGAAAATGAAATCTGCATCTTCAAAAAGCTGGTCAGCAGAAGGAAGCATGAAGTGCTCCAAGATTTCTTGGTAAATGGGTGCAGTAACTTTGCTTTTCAAAAAACACAATGGACCAACACCAGCAGATGACTGTAGCTTATCAGGCCCGAACCAGACAAATTAAAGATTTGATCAGAAGCATGGTTGAAACATGAGAAGCTAAATTCCTCAGAAAGGCAACAGGATGTTGTAAATCAGTTCCTAGTGCCACAAGTCAGGAGCATGTTCACTAACCAACCAACTCTTACACAGAACAGCTTTCAACATTAACACCATAAGAACAATTATTGATAATTTCAGTTTGGAAAAGAGATTGTATAAAATTTGGGGCAAGTAACCAGATTGATGGTCAAAGAGATGCACAGCCTGACCATCACAGAGTAAACAAGATCGCTGGATTGACTTCCCCCACCTAGAAGAACCAGACTGAAATTCCTAAGGGGACCTTTTAATCTCTGGTCTCCAAAGAACATCCTTATGTCAAGGAAGCGCAGAGAAACGTATGTATTTTACAGAAGTAGATGCACCAAAATGAATTCAAAAAGACTGCTAAATGAATATCAGTCAATTGCTTAACTCCATTTCATTCATGAAACCCACACATTTGACTATCATGTTTCTAGCCACTTATTGTGTATGTCTTTTTAATAACTATTGAATAGCTTAAGGATTCATACAGATGCACCTGTATCTTAATGTCATTTTTTAATAATTTCCTCAACCAGACTAAGAGAGCGTTTGAGAACCTTTAAAGAACTATACATGGGCTTAATGGGTTCTTTGTACGGTAGCGGTGCTACAGTATATAGCGCTTAAAACACCCCAAAGAACAGCTGAAGATCCAAGTGTGTGTGTGTGTGTGCAGCGGGGGAAAGAGATAGCATCTTTAGTGTGTCTGAAAGATTATAGTTAGAAAGTAATCTTGTGAAATAATTCTAATAATCATTCTAATATGCCGATGTGCTGCTCGAGAACCATTTCTTATTGTTATCGATGTTGAAAACAGTTTTGTTGCTTCATTATTTATTTAAAAAAAATATATATA
The DNA here is from genome assembly GCF_003368295.1 of Carassius auratus. Taxonomy (NCBI): domain Eukaryota; kingdom Metazoa; phylum Chordata; class Actinopteri; order Cypriniformes; family Cyprinidae; genus Carassius; species Carassius auratus. The sequence continues at coordinate 10,931,901 of NC_039264.1, read as the reverse complement.
TTTTAAAAAAAAATTGTGTTGCGTGATATTCATAAAACAATTTAATAACACTTAGAACCTAAAAACCTGCTCAAAATAAGAATAAAGAAGTCACTGTATATGAACTTCGGTTGTTTGAAATTATGAAAGCATCTGAAAACATGAGCAATGTGCCACCAATCTATAAATCAAGCAGATGCTTATGAGAGTATTACCATGTACATCACATAGACTGCCAAAGCGCATCCCTTCCAGAGGGAAAGATGAGGAGGTCTTCAAGGGCTATTTATTACTCTCCGTCACTGACAGCAATGCCTTTTACAACTTCCAATTATAGAGAAAGGGCCCACAGAGAGAGAGAAAGAAAGAGAGGGAGAGAAGCTGGCATGCTTTTTCCACCAATCCATCAAACTCCATCTATATCTGGTGGAAAACAGACAGGTTCCCTCTGATTTGTTTAGTTCCGGATATTAGATGATATGATTTTGAAAAGCAAAATGGAGATAAGAGGAAAACAGGAAACGAGTACACAGTAGAGGAGATGAAGGATTTGGTGGAACCTGAATAATATATTGAAATATTATTTCTGCCACATGTCTCTCATCTTAGAATTTATAAACGAGACCTGGCAGAGTGTGCAAAAGATATCAAAAGCAATCATGAAGCAAACAAATCAATTTTATTTTGGTTGGGGGGATATGTCACATAATAATTAAACATTTACCAACCCGCATGTTGTTCCAAACTAGTATGAATATAGTATTGTTTTTTTGGAACAAAACAGGAGATGTTAGAAAAGCTGCTTACAAATATATATATATATATATATATATATATATATATATATATATATATATATATATATATATATAGGTGTGTGTGTGTGTGTGTGTGTGTGTGTGTGTGTGTGTGTGTGCGTGTGTGTGTGTGTGTGTGTGCGTGTGCATTGTGACCAAGAACAGCTTTGGTCTTTATGGACAAGAGCAGCATGAACATTCTTCACTATTTCTTTTTTTTAAAGGTGAAGAAAAGCATGATAGTCAGTAAATCATAACAGGCTTTTAATGTTTAGGTGTAAATTGGTAACAAACTGATTTTTGTGAACCATAGCGTACATCACTCTGTTTTCTATGAAATAAATTCATTATGTTTTACAGATTTATAGTGATTACCATTTCTTGGAAGCCTTACTTGACAAATGTTGTGAAAAGCCCACATGAATGTGCAGCTTTCAGGGAAAAACCAGTCCCACTGCCCCTTCTCATGTGAATTGTGATCTCAGAGATGCCAGCTATGACAAATGTTTTTCATTATCCATCGCATGGTTAACAATTTCATGTTTTATTTTGTATTATTATGATACTTTGCTGAATACTTATATGTAATACGTTAAGTTTTAGTTAAAAGCACATTCTGCGGAATATTGTATTTGTATCCTTAAATGCAATGTGCTTGACCTTGTACGCAAATAATTACAAAGTGTCAACACACACTACAGCATAGTGAATGGCTTGAGCTTGCATGAAGTTCATAATCGAAACAATACGAATTATGCAACATTTAGTCTCATAACAATCACATGTGGGGAGCTACAATCAAAGATTATTAGATTATTATATGTTTTATAAGCAATACTATTTCAGTATTTATGCTTCAAAATATAATGTTTAATTAATTGTGTTACTTGTTGATTCTTTGTAATTATTTGAAAACTGCCTGTGGACAAGCTTTACTTCCACATGTGACTGAAAAAGCTGGACCCATCCATCAAAGCAATTAAAGTTCCATCAGCACTTTATTTTACAGTCCTGTTCCTCATGTACATACTATGTACTTATTATAGTAATTACAATAACTATGTAATAACTAGAAACTAACCCTGAACCTACCCCTAAACCTAACCCTACCCCATGTAGTTACCTTGTGTTACCAGAACTTTCTTAGATAAATACACTGTAAGTTCACTATAACTACATGTTAGTACACGTACTGTAAAATAAAGTGCAACCGATGTTTTTCATTCTAGATGTACGATGGTCATCAATTGGTGTCAGTAAGCACAGTGAATCCAATTTCCGGCAATGTTTCCAAAAGAGAACACATATTTCCATTACAACTATATGCAGAAGGGGTTAGAGTTTAGGAGGAAGGAATACAATGTACTTGGATGCTTTTTTATTCTAAAACTTAACTTAACTTAATCCAGATCTGTGTCCAGTTATCACAATGATCGATATATTTGATGATGTTTATTTTAATTACAGGATTCTGACTTCATGTGAAGATATATCTGCATGCACTGGTTATTCTTGCGCTTTTAAACTTTCTGATAAACAAGTATTTTTGTTTTTCAGTAGAAAACATCAGTGTTAATGTGGGAGAAGATGCTGACATGACCTTGTTGGAGCATCACAAGGAACTTTAACCTTTTTAGACAAATCACCTGACTTGAATATTATTAAACCACCGTGGATAGTTTTAGAGAGAAGAGTAAGAAGTCGATTCCCTGCTTCAACATCTCTGGAAAATTTTCTGGTAGGCAAGTGAATCTAGTCTGAGCTGTATTAAAGGTAAAATCTAAATAAACCCTAAATAAGGTGTTCCTATTACTTTGTCCAACCAAAATCAAAACATATAAATTGCTTGAGGAAACTTGTAAGTAGTGTAACGGTGCCACAACCTGACATTTTTGAAAAATAACCTTGTTCTCAGAATACAGATCAACTTATTGGTTAATGCCAACATATCATGAGATTTATAATTACAATTATTTATTTGAATCTACTGAAAGGCCGAAAGCCCACACTGTGAGGTCCACACAACTCAAACAGCACTAGCATTTTGCTGTAATCACCACTTTTGGAGCGCTATAACTACTGCCTTACTTTGTTAGTCATTAACATCAGGTGCTGGTGATCACTTCTGTGATGGCATAAAGGAATTGCTTTTTTTCCTTCAACGTGACACGCCATATTTGGTCACCGACCTCAGTGTTGCTTTGATCCTAATATGTGTAAATGTCCACACCTGTTCCCAGATCACAGCCTGATGAAAGTCGATGTTTTTCGAACAGATGTTTTCAAGCTTGACATGTTGTTACCGTAGTGTGCGGGAAGCCATTTTCTCATGAAAAAGAATGACCGCTTTATTACTGTACCTGATGAATAGTCAGAATTTCCATAAGATCAAACGCTATAATCTTGCTCTATTTATTTATTATTTGATGAACAAAGCCAACTTTCAATTCATTATCTCAGAAGATTATGAACGTTGTAATCTTTCTAAAACAGCTGTTTTTAAGTGTTTTATGCTTTCAGTAATAAATAAGCAAACAAATAATTTCAGATTTCCGTGAGGGTGTGTGTATATATTTGTCCTATACTAAGCTTTTGTTGTCCTAATGGATTCTATAGTAAGAAAAAAAAGAAAGAAAGAAAGCCAGCACACAATAAAATACAGTTGGATCTGAACACAAACATCGATATTAACAAACACCCCCACACTTCTGGTGTTTATTAACAGAACTGTTTGCATTCTTGTGCACAATGACAGACAAACCAAAAATAGTTTGCATGAAAAGGAGGTCTGGACCAATAGGGAAAATGGCTTTTATAGTGTGTTTGTGTCCTCAGTGAACCTGTGTGAAGCAGATGTGGATCAGTCACAGCCATGGTCATGTCACTTTACACAATCATCAGCTACAGTTTGATCCAAACAGATGCTGTGTTTTCAGCCCAAGGATTAAATAAGAAATACATTAATAAATAAAGGTATTTAATGTGTATATCTGTTCATAATTGGTTAATTAATGATAATTGTTGCGGTTAAGGTCACCTTTGCTATTGTTTATACAATTGTAAGTAATTTTTTGTGCTATTGCAATTAATGGTAACAAATCGACTTCTAGATGACAGATAAGCTGTTACTTTATAAACAATTTCATGTGCAATTTGGGTTCTGAGGGTGATAAAACATTAAAATAAATCTGTCAAATCAAAACCAAATTAGATCAAATAAAAAACCAATGTGTTTATGATTACGATATTAAATTAAAAAAATGATATGATAGAAAATTGACAACCAGTTTGCAATATAAAGGATACTCCAAGACGAAGGTCGGCCATCGGACAGAGTCGAGCCATCAGCGAGTGTCCGTTTGTTTGGTGCGTTCAACCCCTTATGAAAATTAAAGTGTAATAAACTTTTCTTTTTTTTTTTTTTTTGGTGTGATTTGTATAACCACAGTTTTACTATCAATACCATTATTAAATTATGGTTAGTGTAGCTAAACCATGATTCATTTGTGGTAACCATCACAATATCAATGCCTAAACATAACGCCTAATGGATTTTCCCACGGTGCTGAGGGCCCTGAAGGTCCCCGCCCCCGAGCCGCTACAGTCTGCCAGCATTCAGTCGCTATCGCTGAAGACTGTCCTGTTTCTAGCACTGGTATCAGTAAAGCAAATATGGGACCTGCAGGCATTCTCTGTTAGCCCTGCCTGCCTGGAATTCATGCTTAACGACACTAAGTCGTCCTGAAATCAAGTCACAGTTACATAGCTAAGGTGCTCTCTACTATGTTCAGTGCACAGATCATTATGGAAGAGGACAGTGAGCTATCTCTGTTCTGCTCATTACAAATAACCTGCTTATAAGAAAAATAATCTTATTCGAAAGTAGCGCTAAACAGGTTGCAGGTGCTCATAGTAGTCATGAATTCAGAAAGATTTAGTAACTCTGAATAGTAGTGCACGAAACAGTCCGAGTATTTTAGCAGTCGACCATTGCCGTGTTTTGTCTGCATGCTTGTATGAGAACCATAAATGTTCCAGATTTTTCCAGTTTCTCATGTGCAAGTGTTTTGTCAGAAAGCACATAAATCATGGTGGATGGCCAATTCATGAGTTCACTCTTGCCTGTTTGTTGGGGAAATCATATTAAGGCAGATATTAGATATAGGTATCAGTTATACTGTTTAAGATATTTAGTTGATAACAAACAGGTTTTTAATAAGATGTAACCCATTCATTGGTAACCACATAAACATTCACTGTGCTACCTGTGTTTCTCTCCTCCTGAATGTCAGATGAAATGGATGAAGAATTTCAATTACAATAAAAATAAGTTGCATGTGCAAGATAAGATTCCATTGTAGAATAAAGAATATAGAATATACACTCATCTAAAGGATTATCAGGGAACACCATACTAATACTGTGTTTGACCCCCTTCACCTTCAGAACTACCTTAATTCTACGTTGCATTGATTCAACAAGGTGCTGAAAGCATTCTTTAGAACTGTTGGCCCATATTGATAGGATAGCATCTTGCAGTTGATGGAGATTTGTGGGATGCACATCCAGGGCATGAAGCTCCCATTCCACCATATCCTAAAGATGGTCTATTGGGTTGAGATCTGGTGACTGTGGGGGGCTGTGACGTTTCAGCCTAGCTGTGCGTGGGTGTGTGTGTGTGTTTGTGTTTTAGGTGCCGTCTGGAGGGGGCGTGGCTGGGGCTGAGTGCTGGCCGTAACAGATGGGGGCTCGTCCAAACCAATGCGTTAGTCACGTGTAGTTTTAATGATTTTCGTTTAAATAATTTGGGAAATTTTGCGGGAGATGGACGTGAGAAGGAAACGAAACAGTTGTTCACATTTTTCATGGGTAAGTCAAGTGTTTGATGTGGGTGATAAACGACAGGATGATTTCATTCATTCCCCTGTTAGACTTTAGTTAACCAGTGAAAGTTAAAGTTAACCAGTGAAGGTAAAATGTAATTTGAAGGAGTACCATCACAGGAAAGAGTATCGCGTTCATTTGATGTGGTAGGGAATTTAAAATTGCTTCCTAAGTTTAATTAACGTGATCCCGATGTTTTTTTCATGTTGTTTGAGAGTATTGCGGAGGAACGTAACTGGCCTATTGCTGATCGAGTAGTGATGCTTCAAAGTATAATTACCGGTAGAGCACAAGACGCCTATATGGCGCTTACGGTGGAAGATCGAAAAGACTATGACAAGGTTAAGTCTACTATTCTGAGAGTGTAGGAGTTGGTTCCAGAAGCGTACCATCAGCGTTTTAGGAGTTGGCGAAGAGGAGAACGTCAGACTCATGTTGAAGTGGGGAGAGAGCTGACTGCGCATTTTGATCGGTGGTGCGCTGCATCAAATGTGAGTACTTTTGAAGAGTTGCGAGATTTGATTTTGTTGGAGCAGTTTAGAAATATTGTCACTGATAACATTGCTACGTATATCAATGAAAATAAGCCCGGCAAGGTTGCTGAAGCCGCTGTATTAGCGGATGAATTCATTTTAACTCATAGGAGTGGGTTTGCTGATGCACGTGCAGGTGGTAGTGTTAGTTATAGAGATAATTTGTCTCAGAAACGCTCACGAAAATTTGATGTTGTGCCTCAGAGGTTGGTTAATTCTCTGCGGGGGAAAACTGATGATAATGTTTGCCATTATTCCTTTAACAATGGACACTGGAAAAATGAGTGTCCAGTGTTGGCAGGCAAACTGAGGTCACGAGGTAAAAAGATCAATTTTGTTCCCACATTATTGGTAGACACGGTATCTACGTCTAAAAAACTGCCGGTATTCTCTGATTTTGTAATGGAATCAAGCAAAAGGTTTTGTGTCATTAACTGATGGTATTGACAAGGTACCAATTAAGATTTTGAGGGATACTGGGTCATCAGAATCATTTATTTTAGAGTTGATTCTACCTTTTTCTGCTGCCTCAAGTGCGGAGAAAAACTTATTGATCAGGGGGATAGGGCTGCAGACGTTGTCTGTTCCTTTGCTTAGAGTTTATTTAAAATCTGACTTGGTGGAGGGAGAGGTAACTGTTGGAGTGCGTCCGTCGTTGCCTGTTAAAGGCGTTTCTGTGATTTTGGGAAACAACTTGTCAGGGGGGCAAGTGTGGAGAGATGTTGTTCCTCCACCGGTAGTTTTGTTTACTCCATTGAAAGGACAAACTGATGAATTGAGTTGTGATTTCCCTGAGGTGTTTGTGTCCTGTGCCGTAACCCGTTCAATGAGTCGTAGCTTACCTGATCGTGTAGAGGTGCAAAAAGTTGAGGTGCCTGGGTTAGCCGGGACTTCTCCTATTACTCGTAGTGAGTTGGTAGCTGCACAGCAGAATGATTCTGTTTTAAAACCTTTGTTTGCTGTTGCAGTGCCCCCTGAGGAGGTGGAGAGTGTGGCAACCGGCTACTTTGTTCAGGAGGAGTTGCTGTTGAGGAAATGGAGTCATCAAAGTGAGGATTTAGGCAGTAAGGCAATAATTCAGGTAGAGGTGCCGGATCAGTTTAAGGAGGTGGTATTAAGGGCTGCCCATGGGGATGTTGCAGGCCATTTGGGCGTGAAAAAGACTTATCACCGTATTTTGTTGCAATATTATTGGCCTCCTCTTAAAAAGGATGTAGCAACATTTATTAAAACTTGCCACACTTGCCAGATGGTTGGTAAACCTAATCAGGTTTTAAAACCTGTGCCGTTGTGTCCGATTTCAGTAACAAGTCAACCTTTCGAACACATAATGATGAACTGTTTGGGACCGTTGCCTCCGTCTAAATCGGGGTAACTCGTATTTGCTTACAGTTATGTGTCAAACAACTCGATATCCCACGGCATATCCCTTGCGTAAGATCACCACTAAAGCTGTCGTTAAAGCTTTTACGCATTTCATTTCTATTTTTGGAATACTCAGGATTGTTCAGAGCGATCGAGGGACCAATGATCGAGGTTTTGAGGCAGCTTAGGGTGAAGCATAATCAGTCAAGTGCACGACATTCTCAGAGTCAAGGGGCATTGGAGCATTTCCATCAGTCTCTGAAGTCGCTGTTGCGCGCATATTGTGTTGAACTGAATCGGGATTGGGAGGATGGGCTGCCTTGGCTAACGCTTGCTGCTAGGGAGGTGACACAGGAGAGTTTGGGTTTTAGTCCAAACGAATTGGTGTTTGGTCACACGGTGCGGGGACCACTTACAGTTTTGCAAGATGAGTTGAAGGGTGAGGAACCACCTAAAAAATTGTCCGACTATGTTAGTGGGTTCCGGAGGCATTTGTTTCTTGCAGGTCTGAAAGCGCAGAAACGTCTTGGTAAGGCGCAAATTAAAATGAAAAGATTGTTTGATCGCCATACGGAATGTCATGTTTTTAGTCCGGGCGATCAAGTATTAGTGTTGCTGCCTTACCCAAGTAAACCAAATTTTCTGGTCCTTATACCGTAGTACGGAGAGTTTCGGAACAGGATTATATCATTGCTACTCCTGATCGGAAAAAATGAAAGCAACTTTGTCATGCTAATCTGCTTAAACCATATTTCTCTCGTAGCGCTGAGGTAAACATAAGTCCTGTGTCTGTTGCCCCCAGAGTACTTGAGGAACCTCATTTGATGTGGGGGGGTGTGAAAGCACCTGGGAATAGTGAATTGTTACCACGTTTAAGAAATTCTGAAGCACTTGAGATTTTCGAGAGTTCGTTAAGTCATCTGTTTAGTGGCTGAATTTCCCAGGTTGTTTGGAGATGTGCCGTCGCGCACACATCTGATATATCATGATGTGGATGTTGGTGACGCGCCACCAATACGGCAGCGTTTTTATCGGCTTCCTCTTGAGAAACAGAAATATTAGAATCTGAGGTTCAGTATATGCTAGATAATGGCATAGCCCAACATTCATTTTCTGGTTGGGCATCGCCTTGTTTGTTGGTAAAGAAATCAGATGGTACACACAGATGCTGTACTGATTATCGAAAGTTGAATAAAATAACCAAGCCTGATGCATTTATTCTTCCTCGTATGGAGGACTGCGTTGACCAAGTGGGTGCATCCAAGTTTGTGAGCAAGCTGGACCTCTTGAAGGGGTATTGGCAGGTGCCATTAACAACACGTGCCCAAGGGGTAACTGCTTTTATTACGCCTTCAGGGCTATACTCGTATTCCGTTATGAGTTTTGGTTAGCGGAATGCCCCAGCAACCTTTCAGAGATTAATGAATCGAGTGACTCTGGGGTTGAAGGGTTGCGCTGTTTATTTGGATGACGTTATTATTTTTACTGATACTTGGAAGCAGCATCTTCAGCGTTTACGGGCCTTGTTTGACCGGTTGGTTGAAGCAGGCCTTACTGTCAACTTGTCGAAATGTGAATTTGCAGGGCCAGGTACGTCCACTTCAAGCAAAAATTTTAGCGGTTGAAGGTTTTCCTCCTCCATCAACAAAAAAGGAGCTAATGCGGTTTTTGGGACTCGGCGGTTACTATCGGAGTTTCTGTCCTAATTTTTCCACGGTAGTTTCCCCATTGACTGATATGTTGAAGGGTTCAATGAAGTTTGATTGGACCCTTAATTGTCAGAGGGCATTTGATAATGTGAAATTGCTACTGACAACAGCCACAGTCCTTGTGGCACCTAAGTTTGGTCAGCCTTTTAAAATACAGGTTGATGCAAGTCACGTAGGAGCGGGGGCAGTTTTGTTACAATCTGATCAAGATGGAGTGGATCACCCTGTATGTTTCTTTTCACGAAAGTTTAATGTACATCAAAGGAATTATTCGGTGATCTAGAAAGAAGCTTTGGCTATGATCTGGGCACTCCAGCATTTTGATGTCTATGTGGGGGGTGGCGCGGAGGTGCTGGTATACTCAGATCATAATCCTTTGACATTTCTGCATTTATTGCAAAGTCCGAGTCAGCGTTTGATGCGGTGGGTTTTATTTCTACAACCATATAATTTGAATATTCAACACATCAGAGGGGTTGATAACGTCATGGCTGATGCGTTGTCCCGTACGTTTGAGGCGGATATATAATTGTTGATGAGAATGCTGCCTACTTTTCTTTTGCTTCCTACTATATTCTTTATCACCTTAAATTGCTTCCAGGATCCGGAGGTAAAGGGTTAGTGGGTCAGAAGTTCTTTATTATTGTGATCTTGATATTTTCAATCTCTTGTGTTTGGATTTATGTTTTGCTGTGTTTTGTTTTTTTGTTTGTTATGGAATTGGGTTTTTTTTAAGTGTGGGGGGGGGGCGTTCTCAGCCTAGCTGTGCGTGAGTGTGTGTGTGTGTGTGTTTGTGTTTTAGGTGCCGTCTGGAGGGGGCATGGCTACACACCTGACACTTTTTGGATTGTGGAGTGAAATATGTGGGAGACTTCTCGTGAAGGCAGTTGGGTGTTTTGTCTCCGTGATTATTTGGATTATGTTTATGTCTGTTTTCTGGCATTTAAATAAATGTTTAATATGCCGTGACGCGTCTGGTCTCCGTTTTGTCTCCATTACGGCCTGAGTGCTGGCCGTAACAGGGGCATTTTCGTACAGTGAACTCATTGTCATGTTCAAGAAACCAATTTGAAATTATTCAAGCTTTGTGACATGGTGCTTTATCCTGCTGGAAGTAGCCATCAGAGGATGTGTACATGGTGGTCATAAAGGGATAGACATGGTCAGAAACAATGCTCAGGTAGGCCGTGGCATTTAAACAATGCCCAATTGGCACTAAGGGGCCTAAAGTGTGGCAAGAAAACATCCCCCACACCATTACACCACCACCACCAGCCTGCACAGTGGTAACAAGAAAACATCCCCCACACCATTACACCACCACAACCAGCCTGCACAGTGGTAACAAGGCATGATGGATCCATGTTCTCTAGTGTTCTACACAATGGGAAAAATAACAAAAAGTCCCAGAGAGATCTGGGTCTGCCATGCATAAGTTACAACTAGGCCTAGTTATATTGTGAACTTACATAATAATAAATATTAGTGTGTTGAACTATTAAAAGTAGCTGAAACTACTCCTACTACGTGTGTATGCCAGGTTTCAGCACACATTTTCACACACACACACACACACACACACACACACACACACACACACACACACACACACACACACACACATTTTAAATAAACAAATAAACATATATAGAACCCCAAATTTGTCCATGAATCCTCTCAGTTCCTCTATGTTATAATCTACCCCAGTGGTTATGATTAAAAATGAGTGTTGTGTAGTTTGAAAGAAATTAAAAAGAATCCCATTTAAAGGGGCAAGAAAAACTATGTTTGGTTTGTGATTAAGGTCAGATTCTCAGACTGATAGTGGACCTGCATAAATAAGCTGGTGTCACATACAGTACTTGTATAATATAGTTTCCCTGCAGAGCTTGAAGAATGAGAAGCAGAGTTATAAAAATCATATGCCTATAAAATTGAAGTTATGTGAGGAATGAAGTCTGGATTACAAATTAAACAACCTCAAATACTCCACTTAATGAGGGTAATTTGCTTCTGTCCTTACAACAAGACTCTCCAAAACTTTGAAAGCATATTAAATGAGCCACCCTTTAATCCAATCCAGAAATAGCCAAAATGCTCTGCTGCAGGAATTCTGTCCAGATACTTCTGGGAATAAGTGTTTATTTGCATGCGCTTACTGCACTGTGTTAAAGATTCATCAAAGGAATTTTCTCATAACAATTCAAGTGTGCACAAGCTATACTGGGATTGTGTAGCATCATTTCACCACCATAATCCACACACCTGAACTGACCCTCAAAATGTGGAATCACTCTTCTCCATTGATATGGTGCACAAAAGGGTGCCTTATAGTTCAATACTATACTGGTTATTGGACGATACTGGAGATTTATTTTTATAGTTCATTGATAGTCTGTATTGGATATGTCAATGACAGCATGCCTTGGTAATTTGCAGCTATGTCCCGTTTTGGCAATCTGGTGGTGAATTTGGTGTGAATTCTTACAATCTCTTACGTATGTTTGAAAACACATTATTTTAAAAGTCCACTTCACAGAGATTCTACAAACTATAAGTATATTTGCAACTGCATATCAACTAGCAGTCATAAGAGTATTACTAGACTGATAAATGTCTGCTAACACTCATGGTCAACCAACAGTCATTCTAGTCATGTCATCTTATAGTAACACTTTATTTTAAGGGCCAATTCTCATAATTAACTGGTTACTTATTAGCTTATTATTGGTATTTAGAAAGCACATATTAATACCTTATTCTTTGTGACCATATTTTAGATGCCTTATTCCTACTCCATACCTAAATGTAACAACTACCGCACTAACTATTAATAAGCAGCAAATTAGAAGTTTAATGAGACAAAAGACATGGTTAATGGTCCCTAAAATGTGACCCAATCTATAAATACTCTAACAAGAGTGAGAAAACTTGTTTAAATTTAATGAGAATTGATTGACATGCAGTTGCAAAGTTACTTATAGTTACTAGAATGTCTAAAGTCAAAATAAAGTGTATAAAATAGTAAAAATTTTGGTTGGATATTTAATGGTGCATGCTCATTTAATCTATTTTTACATTTAGATTGTATTTGCAATCATCTAACATGATGTTGCTACATATCTAAATTCACTTCTAGTTTGTCAAAGCAACAGTTGTCAGTTTTCGGTCTTAACATGAAAATAATTATCATCTTTTTAGAAACGTCCAGAATGCTTGTCTTTGCAATCCTTTGGGAATTACTCCCAATGCTTTTGGAATCGGGTGTCTTGGTGGCAGAATGAATCAAAAGGTTATTTTATTTATTTCATTATATAGTGACACCTACAGTATAGTGGTATGGCTGTGTGCAGGAGCTGCTGAGTTTTATGTGGAAAAGGCAAGGCGAGGGAGAGATTGCTCCACTAGAGATGGAAGTGTGGGAGAGCGCACTGATTTTCCATGATCAACATTATTACCTTGTAAACACCAGTTTTCTTGGGCAGGAAGGAGCTGTGAAGAGTATCTGTACAGGCTCATGGGAGAAAGTACATTGGCTGCACATGCACTCTGAGCTCATGCTTTGTAACATATCAGAACAACAATTTTCAGTTATAGTTAAAACTATCCATGGTACAATTAGTCAGGATCTGTGCCAGACTAACCCAGGCAAAGTGTTAGACAGGCCTGGCTGTGAGGTGGGTGGCAGGTTTTATATCATCTTTATGAGAGAATATTATACTGTTCTCTCCAATAATTTATGGCCTAACATGGATCACATATCATACATGTTGTAAAAGCATAACTATTAAATGTTATTGTTCCATACTGAAGAAAATCAATCAATTTGCTTGCCTCACCAATTTAAAACATTGCTATTTGGGCTTCAAATTGACTGTAAAATTGCGATCAAAACGGCCAATTCAGTATACATACAGTGATCATATACATACTGGGAGACATTATTTGCAGAAAATACATTATAGGTTAACCCTGACTGATAATGGTAGTAGGCACCTGCAAAGGTCCCAAAAGTCAAGACTTAGATTTGTGATCTATATTATTGCAACAGTTAGTCTAACTGAGAGTTACTGTTAAATCCAATCCATTGGTCCTCACTGAATTGAGCAAGTCTCCATTTCTCTGGATCAGCATCAGCTGATCGTCAGGACAGTCTAGAAACAGAAATGGACTGGAGTTTGGCTTACCACAGGAAACAGATGATTCTTCTGCACAATCTGACTTTGCTGCAGTCTGGAATTGAACTACTGGTTTCGTCTGGTCAGAGGAGAACTGGCCCCCCAACTGAGCCTGGTTTCTCCCAAGGTTTTTTTCTCCATTCTGTCACCGATGGAGTTTCGGTTCCTTGCCGCTGTTGCCTCTGGCTTGCTTAGTTGGAGTCACTTCATCTACAGCGATATCGTTGACTTGATTGCAAATAAATGCACAGACACTATTTAACTGAACAGAAATGACATCACTGAATTCAATGATGAACTGCCTTTAACTGTCATTTTGCATTATTGACACACTGTTTTCCAAATGAATGTTGTTCAGTTACTTTAACGCAATGTATTTTGTTTAAAGCGCTATATAAATAAAGGTGACTTGACTTGACTTAATGCTGATAACTCAATACAAAAACAATTGCTATTGTTTCCATAAAATACAATTCTTTTTTTTTTTTCAGGTGAAATGTTTGTCTTTAATATTTGATCGAGTTGCCAAAAAAAAAAAAATCACATTTGAATTAATAATTATAATAATGTACAAATTTAGCAATTTATGTTTCATATGGCTGTTGATTTAACATATTAATTTAAGTTATTAAAAATAAATGTTCTTTATTGGCATATGATTCGACAACGGTTTACTGAAAGGTTCTATTAGGAAACAAAACATTTTCTTTTATAGTATTTTTTATTAGATGCACCTGTTCCATTTCTTGGTAACACAAATTGCTAATCAATATATGGCAGCAACTAGATGCATTTAGGCATCTAGATATGGTGAAGATGACTTGCTGAAGTTCAAAGCGAGCATCAGAATGGGGAAGAAACAGGATTTAAGTGACTTTGAACGTGGAATGGCTGTTGGTGCCAAACGGTCAGAGGAGAATGGGCAGACTGGTTAGAGATGATAGAAAAGCAACAGTAACTCAAATAACCACTCGTTACAACCAAGGTATGCAGAATAACTTCTCTGAACACACAACACATCAAACCCTGAAGCAGATGGGATAAAGGATCAGAAGACCACACCAGTTAATGCTCCTGTCAGCTAAGAACCAGAAACAGAGGCTACAATTCACACAGGATCACCAAAATAGAAGATTGGAAAGCATTGCCTGGTCTGATGAGAACATGAAGGCATGGATCTATCCTCCCTTGTCTCAACAGTTCAGGCTGGTGCTGGTGGTGTTATGGTGTGGGGGATATTTTCTTGCCAAACTTTGGGCCTCTTCATAACAATTGAGCATCATTTAAACATCACAGCCTACCTGAGTATTGTTTCTGTCCATGTCCATCCCTTTATGACTACAGTGTACCCATCTTCTAATGGCTACTTCCAGCAGGATAATGCATCATGCCACAAAGCTCAAATCATCTCAGACTGGTTTCTTGAACATGACAACAAGTTCACTTTACTCAAATGGCCTCCACAGTCACCAGATCTCAATCCAGTAGAGCAGCTTTGGGATGTGGTGGAACGGGAGATTCGCATCATGTGCAGCCGACAAATCTGCAGCAACTGCGTGATGCTATCATGTCAATATGGACCAAAATCTCTAAGGAATGTCTCCAACACCTTGTTGAATCTGTGCCACGAAGAATGAAGGCAGTTCTGAAGGCAAAAGATGATCCAATCCGGATCTAGCAAGGTGTATCTAATAAAGTGGACAGTGATATATATATATATATATATATATATATATATATATATATATATATATATATATATATACTAACCATAGTAATTAATCATGCTATCTGTTTGTCATATGAACATTAATTAAATCCACTCTATGTAATGGCTATTTAATTATCTATTAGTCTTTCCCAATAACTTAATGTCTTTGAATTATCTTCATTCATAAGTTTTTCCCACAAAGTAATCTGTGACTACTTTAATTACTACAGTAATTAATACAGACATACCGTGTAAGAGCTATGGCTCATAGTGATCCAAGTTCAAGTTCAACCTGGTTCATGTTCCAATTCCACTCCTCCTCTCTCTTTCCCTCTCTACCAACTCCAGTAGAAAGAAAATTAAGCATTTTAGCAAAACAAAAGTGAAATTCAACCATCTTAATCAACATAATCATAATGACTTTTTAAACTGACACTTGAATGCAGAAAGTGTCGTCATCTACACCAGATGTCTGGATATGTGCCCGGTTATAATGCTGTTCTCCATCATTTGATTATCATTGAGTGAATTACTGCTGCCATGATCACGAAAAATATATAAACACTTGAAACATTAACTGTACTGGGCAAACTACACTGACTTTAGTGAATAAAGCACCATGATAAACCTCATTCGCATAGATAACTAGGTTGTTTGCGCTGACTTTGGACCCCATTGACTTGTATCTATTTTTCACAATATCTTTATGTGTGTTTAACAGGAAAAAAAAAGAGGAGATACAAGTTTAGAATGACATGAGGGTGACTAAATGATTTGTTGTGTCTTGGGTATTTTGTCCTTTAAAGGGTGCGTTTTTGTTCTTCGTTGGGCCCCCACTCCAGTCCTGTTGACTCCATGCTTTTTTTAACCCCCCAAAGTTTAACTTAATGGCGACTGAACATCAAATAGGTTTGGGTGTGTCACGGTGCCACTAACTCTGAGTCATACCAATGAATGTTATTTGCTAATATTTAGTCCCGTGTTTTGTGTTTTTTCGTTTTTTTTTTTTTTTTTTTTTTTTTTTGGGGGGGGGGGTTGCTATTCAAAGTGCCTATTAAAGTTTCCATTAGCAGTTTTGTTCACTTAACTGCAACCCTCCTTTCATTCACCTCCAAGCTGTTTTTCTCTTTTTTCCATAGATCAATAATGATTTGCTCTTTTTGACAAATTTTCTCCATTCTGTCACACTAACGGCAGTGCAGTTAAGTTAAATGCTATTATATTGTTGGCATGTTTTGTAGTGTGCTTGCAGGTGTACCATGTCTTTTGTTGGTCTGGATTTATAGCAACGTGGAATTTAGCTGGAGATAAAAATAAAGAGATAGACGGCATGAGAACATGCATGTTACTGTTAATGGTAAGAGTACATGTAGGTTGATGTCTGATTTATTTGTATGAGGTTGTGTAGTGTGTTGCTACATAATTAGGAAAGAACAAAGTGATCAAAAATGATCATAATGGTTGAGGACACTGCAATATTAAACCACACAGATTTGACTTTTACTCTTGAGCCACAAATCTATCCTGTTCAGCCAAGTGTAGAAAAAAGATAAAGCATGAATAGAGAATGGTATTATTTTTAAGAACTTTTGCTAGCTATGATTAGGTATAGCTATTACAAATGCTATTTATATATGATCAAGTTTAGCCAAAAAAGTGTGGTTTGAATTACTTGTGGATTATTGTGATGTTTGTATCAACGTAATGGGTCAAATGTCATATCATATCATTGCATATGTATAATGGTAATTAAGATTATTGCACATATTTTTCATCCGCCCTACTACCCACCCACAAGGAGATAATTATCCGCCCGCATCCCTGCCCATTGAATTTTAGGAACGTCACAATCCACCCGTTTTAGCCACTTTTATGTGGGTACCTGCAGGTACCCGACCCGTGGCAGGACTCTACTTCCCATGCCCTGTACAGATCTACTCACCTCACTTCTTCGTCGTCTGGTCTCAATGTTGTATGCTCATCTTCCTTCACTCCACTTACCTTCAGCTGCCTGTGACTCCATGAAATTCACTCTCTGGATGGATTCCTGGAAAGATTTAATTTAGTAATGTTATTCTTCTGTTGACTGAGCTTCCAATGACTGTTTTAATTGAACTCTTCCATTTTGAATCTGCCTTCTGTTTATGGAAATAAAGAAGCTTGTTTAACTAACATCTGCCTTGTGTCTCTCAGTCCATCCCACAGCTGAGTTTCATTATGGAAATCCGGCATACCCTTTCACCTGATCACTTCACTGAATTGATCCAAGCACTCTGTAAGTTACTTCAGTCTCCTTCTGCCATGCCATAAGCCTCTGCAATTCCCATGGCAAAGTCTGCGACCTACTCCAGAGTGGTGGAAAGTGTGTTGTAGCAGATTCCTTCTCCAGTTCCCTCTTTACTTTGAGTTGCAACCCCATCAGTTTGTGAGTAATAGAGCAAAGATCACGTTCATTATGTTTCTGCTGTCCGGGAGAGGGCTTCAGTGGGCAGAATCAGTCTGGAACTCTCACAGTCCTGTGGTACGCTCCTTAGATGCCAAGGTTGACACCAATGAGAACATCCACCGAGTCAAAGAGGTCCTAGATTCCCGATGGCGAGGCGGCTGTCGTTGAATGATAAAATCATTGACAGCAAACCAGAATCCACTCAGCTTTAATTAAAGAACTTTAGCTTTTCAAGAGGCAGACAACAAAACTGCAGCATGCTTATATTAAACCGAATGTTATTGTTTGCTGATGTGGAAGGAAATAAAACTTAAAGAATACTCTTAAGTGCAAACTGGATGTAATGTTTATTATTTTTTTAAATTTAGATATTTTTTAGACTTAAGTACATATTCATATGTAATTTCTTAATTAAATATTTTGTATTTTAAATGTTTGGCTAAATTAACTATCGATAATTTATGGTAAACTAAAATATGTTTTAATGTAATTTATATTAAAATATTTTATTTATTTTTTACTTATAAATTATAATTAAGATATGTAATTACACATTTGAATTGTTGTTGCAATTTAGTACGTTTAAATTAGGTGTAAATTAAAATTAAATATTTAAAATATATTAAATTTAAATGCAATACAAAAGGGATAATTCACCCAAAAATTAAGAATTGCTGAAAATGTACCAGCCATCCAGGATGAAGATGAGTTCATTAAATTCATCAGACACAACAAGATTTTTTTTTAACTTTAAACCATTGCTTCAATTCATTGCTTCTTCTATCCTTATTATAGCTTTTAACATAAGTTTCATAGACAACTGGATGAATTGTTGGGGTAGAACTGACCTGTTGAAAAGAGATGGTCTTCATCCCTCCTGGGGTGGTGCTGATCTTCTCTCTAGAAATATGGCACATAGTCTTAGAGTTTATACTTGATTAACTGGGGCCCATGTAAGGAAGCAGACAGACTGGCTAATCCGACCGTCTGCTAGCCGCCTCATGCCACAGAAATCAGTTAATTCTCAGCACATAGAGACTCTTTCACCTAGATATCACACTATAAATTAAATAAATAAATTTATGCATTTAGCAGATGCTTTTATCCAAAGCGACTTACGGTACATTTAGGTTAACAATTTTTACCTATCATTTGTTCCAGGGGAATCGAACCCCCAACCTTGTGCTTGCTTGCTTGCTAACACAATGCCCTACCAGAGCTCTGCCAATGCTCTATAGAGAGTGCATCTGTTCCCCAAACTAAAGAATACAAAAAAACATCCAAACCAATTTAAGAGTAACTATTTAATTAAATGATAAAGCTTGGCTTATTGAATATCAGCAGTGCTTAATTTATAAATTGAGAGGTCACGGAAGAAAGCTGGGTATCAGATCTGGCATGTGATTACAAAAGGGAGAGGTAACGGAGCATTCGCGCAATCACATTGGTGGACCAGTTTAAGTGATTAAGAGCGTGCATCAGTTGCTTTTAGGGTTTGTAAGGTCATGAACAACATGGAAATGACATGCAATTTTAAAACAACAATTTCCAGACCTAAAAATGTTTTGATAAATTGTGGAATTTTATTTTTCCAATCTCTGCATAATAGAGTTATATTTAATCAGGTCCTAAATTTCGGTGGGGGAGTGTGTAGCTCTATCGCATGGTTTTAATAATTCTCGCAGCTTTCAAGTTTGTAATGAGGGAGATTCCTGCATTTATTCAACATAGCTTGTAGGTTTGAATAATAAAATAAATCTACACAAATTATAAGATTAAATAAGTCATTCGAATCCACAAACTCTCTCAGAGCCCGTTATGCCCATTTCGAAGTTTCATTCACATCATCTAGTTCTACTGAAGAGGAGGCAGACACACTCTGTCAGTTTAAATATAGATTAAAGACCCACCTCTTTTACCTGGTTTACACATAACACATTTCATTTCACATTACTAATATTCAAATCCGTTAAATAATTTTTAGGCTGCATTAATTAGGAAAACCTGAAAGGGTAACACTTTCCATAACACACAATGTACTTGCTACATCATTAGAAGAATGGCATCTATGCTAATATTAGTCTGTTTCTCTCTTATTCCGAGGTCACCGTAGCCACCAGATCCAGTCTGTATCCAGGTCAGATGGTCACTGCAGTCACCCGGATCCTATACTTATCCAGCCCAGACAAGACCACAGGAAACAGATGATTCTTCTGCACAATCTGACTTTGCTGCAGCCTGGAATTGAATGTAGTTTCATAACAAGGTTCGGGAGAAACAGATATATAGCCTAATTAGCACAGGTGGAACCACTTAAGATAATCAACCTTAGGGTATAAATACAGCTGAATTAGCCTACCTATCTCCATTGACGGTTTATCGGCATGCTGGTTCGCTTTGTCTGTCACCTCACCACAGACCCAATTTCGTATCAACGAAGAGAGCTACACCGGGGATTTATAAGACCTGCTGCTTTTGCCGGACCCGCAATAATTCCTACCCAGCCAAACACAGCCGTTGAGCAGCATTAAGTGTCATCGCGACAGCTGCTCTCCTCGCCAAGCCACACATCGTGGCCAATAGACCGTGCAAGCTCCGAGCTCGCCTCGCTCGACACAATGATCGTGCCACCCGAGACCGAGCTCTCCCCGAGCTGGAATCCAACCAGCCTGGGCTGCACCCCAGTTCTCACCGCAGCAAGCCTCTCTCACTTTCCGCCGCGGCTTTGCCTTTCAACCCGCCGTTCCGGTCGAGTGGCACTTTGAGGCCGCTTCCTCTAGCAACGTTAACCAATACATTTTCAGGCGAAGACGCTAAAAGCAGGTTCTCCTTCTTCATTGGATTTTTACGGCAGTTGGCATCCAAAGTGTTGCATCTAAAAGCAAGTTAGAGAGTCTTCATCCACACTGAACTGTCCAAGAAATTACATTCGCCTTACCACGCATGTTTAAACATCACTGAAAATGATACAGACATAAGTTCCTTGATATAAAAAAAAAAAAAATCCCTAAATGCACCGTAAGTCGCTGGATAAAACCGTCTGCTAAATGCTTAATTTAATTTTAATTCTTTATTTCCATGCAACTTTTCTGGCCGGACCAAATTATTTAGGGACCTATTTCTCCATTCACTGGCGTGATCACTCAAAATCGAATTTGGCGTGCTGTCCAGGTGGAGGGCTCCGAGCTTGGGATGTGGCCCGAACCTAGAGTACTCCCCCCGGTTGTGGTAAAAGTAGATGGATCTATAAGGAAGGAGAAATGGGGTGGACTAGTGCTGACTGGACGGACAGGGGAAACGAAAAGATATATATAATTTGTCATTTATTTTATATATATATATAATTTTTTTTTCTCTCTGTGTCCTCTGGGAGACTGAGGCTCACTGGACAGACAGAGGAAATGAAAAGATATTTACTGCATCCACTGAGAGACTAGTGCTCGCTGGACCGACAGATGAGACAAAGAAGTATTTTACTGTGTCCGCTGAGAAACATATATATAATATATATATAAATTTTTTTCAGGCAATTATGTTTGAAAACGGCGGGTTATGCAGAGCTGAAAGATCGATTAGGAGTTCTGACCCTGGAATTATCCAAGTAGCCGCTACAATGGCTAATGCAACTGAGAATGTGGGGCATCGAAGCTGATCATGAACCCTTGTTGAAATTCACTTCGCCTATTTGGGAAAACTGAACAGCTTATTTCAGTGAAATGGCTTAGCGTAATGAAAATCAGAAAAAATTGCAACCTTTGATATGCATAATCAAGGAATTTGTATTTATTTATTTTTTATATGGGGGGAGGTACAGAAAAGGCTCCTGTGGGAGCAGGCACTATATAATGTATGAATACATCGTCACAAATCAGATGACCCCCCCCAAAAAAACAGTAGATTATTAATGGTTTAATAATTATTTCTCCCATAATTATTATAAACCACCATTTTACATAAATTGTGTTGAAGAATAATGTCAAAGTTAACAAAATATAGGTATTTCTGACCTTGCACCGTTAGATCTGATTAGGATAGATAGATTGTGTTAATCAGGTTAATGAACTGTGACTGCTCCTCCCGAACTTTGTTATAAAACAACATTTAATGGTATTCGCCTGCTTTGTCATAATCTTTATTGTTAAAAGCACTATATACAATTCAATTCTATATCTCCCTGGAAATTAAAGAAGCCTAATATCAATTTGGATTTGGCTCATCAAAGGAAAGGAGTGACCCATCCAAATGTATATAGACAGCAATATTTGGACATAAGAAACCAATTCCCTTTTCACGTACCTATATTCACAGATGGTTCGAAGGTGGAAAATAGTGTAACAGCAGAAATGGTGACTGGACATTAACGCTATGGAATCCGTATTCTGCTGAAGCACGTGCTTTACTTTTAGCTTTGGAGCATACTGAAAATGCACAACAAAAAAATTATATATTTTTTACAGACTCGAAATCTTGTCTTCAAGCATTGGACACTTTAAAATCTGATCATCCTTTATTGGACTGTATCTTAACAAAAGTGGATTATCTACTAAATTAATTCTTCAGTATTATCTTTTGCTGGGTTTCAGGACATGTTGTACTTTCAGGAAATGAACAAGCTGATGCAGCTGCTAAGGATGCTCTTAATCAGGAAGTTAATGAATGTCAAATTCCTCCTTCAGATATGAGACCAATTATTAATTGATATATTTTAAATAAGTGGCAAGAAGAGAGGAATATGTACAAGAATAATAAATTGTATGGAACTAATCCGGAAATTACAAACAGACTTTTAATCAATTTTAAAACTGGACTTGATCAAGTTGTCTATTCTAGATGTCGTATGGGTCACACAAGTTTGACCCATGCGTTTTTGCTTAAGAGTGAAGATCCAACTCTATGCATGTTTTGTAAAATACACTTATCTGTTAAACATATTTTATTGGATTGTCCTGGACTTATTACAAGCCGAATGCTCTTTTATGGAGTTACTTCACTTAAAGACATATTTAATGAGATTATGCCTGAAAAGGTTTTGGATTTTTTATCATGTGTTAATTAAAAAAATATTATACAATATGACTTGCTGTGTTTATTTGTTTTGTTTTGTTTTTTATTCTATTTATATGATATTTGTATTTTTGTAATTGTATTTTTGCCATGAAAATAGCTTTGAGTGCTGACATGGCAGGAAATAAAATAATCTGAATCTGAAAAGCACTATATAAATGAAGGTGACTTTTGACTTTTTTTCAGTGATAAATCAATCTTGTCTGACTCAGGAGTGAAAATATGCACACAAATTGCACAGTCAAAAAAAGTTTCAAACCAAAGTTTTGGCTAATTTTTTTTCTTACAAACACACAGCTTTTTATTTCATAATATGTTAACTGATGGAGTGGAGGCGTGTGGATTACTCTCATTCTGACGGCACCCATTCACTGTAGTGGATCCATTGCTCAGCAAATATAAAAAATGCAAAATGTCTCAAAATTTGTTTCCATGAAGAAACAAATTCAACTACAACTTGAATGGCCTGAGGCTTGTTTACATTTTCAACAAAGTTTCATTCATATAAATGCACTAAGTATATATTATTCATGTAAATCTAATTTCTCATGACATTTGCTGCTGTTCATTTGAGAGATTATGACTATGAATGTTCTATTTATTTATACCATTCTCACCTGCATTTTTAATAAGATTGTAAACCCGTATTTTAAGGTGCGAATCCTTTATACTGTAGTAAAGTTTTATGGACGTTCTAGTAATAAATTAGAACTAAATGCCTGTGATCTCACAGAATACAGGTGTAAACACTTAAAACTTCTAACTAAGGTGTCTTTCCTCGCACTTGTCTCAAACTGAAGTCGCTTTCAATAGTGTCACAGTCGACCCTGCCAGTGACCCCGCTGTCTCTGCCGTGTGAGCTGTCCAAATGTTTGTAAACCTGTTAACACAGAAAGGACTGAAAGAGTCGGATGAGTATGGAATAATGTGAGTGTGAGGAGGGAGGGAGTTGTGTCGGCATCTTCGACAGAAACTATGGGCTAAAGTAAGCATACTCACATCTGGCTTTCGTTTGTCTTTATTCCCAAGGCATGCCAAAACTTCTATTGCCATGCCTGTATTTTCTAAGAGATGCTAAAGAAAATATGAATGTGTTCAGAGAAATCTAGAGCATGATGTAGCAAACAAAGCCAAGGGAACTGAAGTATGCATTGACCGAGCAAAACAATTGAAAATATGGAGATGTGATTTTACAGTTTGCTGTTACCTTCAACCCTTACGGAAATTAACCATGGGTTTTACTAGGAATAAAACCAAGCAACCTCAAAATAAATTAATTAATTAAATGTAAATGTAACCACAAATTAACTATAGCTCCCTTTCGAACTAGATGGCACTATGGGGAATGCCTCTGGCATGACTGGTGTCTGAAGAATGAGCTTTAACACAGCAGTGAAATTGACATTGGCAGGCTTCAGCCTATGATGTCACAACTGTTAAGGCCAAAAGTATAGTATAACAGGGTACCTGTGAAATATGTAATTCTCTTTCTTGACTTCAGGAGATTGTCTGTTTCAGAGTGTGTCTAAATAGGCAAACTATGGCAAGCACAAGCACTGCACAATTTAGAAACTGTGTTCATCCATGTCAGCGTTTCTTGACACCTGATAATACGTTATGTGTGTTATGTGCCTAGGTGAGGAGCATGCAAGCACAGTCCTTGAGGGGACTGTTTGTGTCCATTGTAAATGCTTTTGCCTTTACATTACTTTACATCTACATTTAGACATTTAGAAGATGCTTTTATCCGAAGCTACTTACAAATGAGGACAATGGAAGCGTTTAAAATCAACAAAAAATGAATGATATGCAAGTGCTATAGCAAGTCTCAGTTACTTAATGCAGTACACGTAACAAGCTTGTTGTTGTTTTTTTTTATATCATATGATAAATAAAAAGAAAACAGATAATAACAGATAATAATAGACCAAGCTAGTGTTAGAGGCCTTTTTTGCTTTTGTTAATTGTATAATAAATAAAAAGAAAACAAATAGAATATAAAAAGATTAAAGAGGCTAGTATCAGTTTTCTGAAATAAGCAGATAGTAAATAGAGTGCCATTCTAAAAGGGACAACTATTTTTTATTTATCGATTTATTATAAAGAATCAAATTAGAACCCTGCTAGTTAGAGGGTCAAATAA
Source organism: Carassius auratus (assembly GCF_003368295.1). Lineage (NCBI taxonomy): Eukaryota > Metazoa > Chordata > Actinopteri > Cypriniformes > Cyprinidae > Carassius > Carassius auratus. The sequence continues at coordinate 10,907,092 of NC_039264.1, read as the reverse complement.
AGATGGAAGAGATGTGCTTTTAGTCAATTCTTGAAGATGAAGATTCTGCTCAGACTGAGTTGGGAATGTCATTACATCAGGAGGGAACATTTAATTTAAAAGTCTGTGAAAGTGATTAAGTGCCTCTTTGGGATGGCATAATGAAGTGACCACTTGCAGAATGCAAGCTTCTAGAGGGCACATAAGTCTAAAGTAATGAATTTAATTAACGGTGTGCATATAAACAAAGGTGTAATGTCCATTATTTTCGGCTCGTTAAAAATGAATCTTGCTGTCAAGTTGTGAAGCATGTTCTAAAAGAAAGGGCCTGATCTTCTTGATGTTGAATAAAGCAAATCTGCAAGACTGGGCAGTTTTAGATGTGGTCTGAAAAAAATCAGCTGATCATCAAACATAACTCCAACTCTGGCTGTTTTATGGTTGATGTGCCTAACTGGATGTTGAAATTATGAACAATGGGTTCTATGGAACCACAAGAAGGTAATGGTCCTTCATCCAGCAAGAAATGTCTGTTAGAAAAGCTGAGTTGTGAGCAGCTATTGTCAGATCATCAAGATAGAATGAGAGGTAGAGTTGAGTGTCAAAAGCATAGCAGTGATATAAAAAGCCATGTTTCCGAATGACAGAAACTAGCGATGCCATGTAGACAGAGAAGATAAGTGGTCCAAGAACTGAGCCCTGAGGCTCCCCAGTAGTTAGATGTTGTGAGCTGAATACCTCATCTCTTCAAGATATACTGAAGGACCTTTATGAGAGAAAAGACTCAAACAACTGGATTATGGTTCCTGAGAGGCCCTTTGCCAATAGGGTTGACAGGAGGATCTGGTGGTTAACCAATGCACACAGTGCACAGATCCAGCAAAATAAGTCTTGAAGATTCGTAATCCACTCTTGTCAGTCTTAGGGCTTCAACAACAGCGAGCAAGGCGGTATTGGTTGAATGTCCACTTCTGAAACCAGACTGGTTGCTGTCGGGGATGTTGTTCTGTGTGAGAAAGGCAGAGACTTGGATAAACAGTGCATTCAAGTGTTTTTTCAATGAAAGAAGAGGGGAAACTGGTCTGTAGTTCTCTGAAAGAAATGGGCTAATTGTGGGGGTTTTAAGTAGTGGGGTATATAATAGCCTGTCTAAATGCTGAGGCAAAAACACCAGTGTAAAGGGATGTGTTGATGTGAGTGAGTGAGTGAGTGAGTGCAGCTACAACTGCAGGAGAAATGGCTTGGAGGAGATGAGATGAAATAGGATCAAGTTGACAAATAGTAGGATGATTAGAGAGAATTAGTTTGGAATTTTCTGCTTCATAGAGTGAATAGAAGGATATGAACGAGTAAATGTTTGCTGGTAAGATGTGCTTGACAGATTGTGGTATGTAAAATTGTACACTGATGGTTTAATTTTATTAATGAAGAATGTGGCAAAGTCAACAGCTGTTAGAGTAGATGCAGGAGGAAGAGGAGGAGGACAAAGGAGGAAGGAAATGTTTTAAAGAGCATGTAAAGAGCTAGACAAATTGTTGTTTTTGTTTTGATAGAATTGGTACAGCCATCTGTATTTTGTGGTTTACGGCACACTGAAGCTAAAGTGAGTAGGAGACTGCAGTAATGGAGTTTGCAGGTGGAGCTTGCTAGCAAGTTTAAAAAATGTATGAATATTTCTCATTCAGCTGTCTGTCACATAATCAAATCCTAGGTCCTTGCCTCAAGCCAAGTTGAGCTGGAAGATACTGATTACGTCTCTGAGCACTCAAAGCCCACCTGCCCCACATATGATGAGTTGTTGGACATTATGTCTAGTATAGAAGATTGTATCTGCAGTGGAAGCGCGAGCCCCCTTGTAATCACCTCGATGAACACTTTTGTCTGGACCTATGATGGATAGTTTACTAAGTATTGGGCTCTCTGTAGTTTCCTTAGTTTTCTACATTTGGTATAAAATGTAGATGAGCCTATGGCCAGTGTTATTAGGCCTCCTCTCACTAAAGAGAGTCATCTTTATTGAGGCCTCTGCTCCCCTGAGCTCTGCTTGAATAGCTATTGCATGTTGTATGCTATCTGGGAGCCTCATTGAAAGATGTCCTGAATGTGGGGCATAGTTAGGTTTCCTCTCCCTTTCCCTTGCTTCAGGAATTGCATTATGCCGCATTCGGACAAGAAGTGGATGACATATTTCAAGTGCCCTTTTATACTCTCGGCAGCACCAGTTGTGACATCATAGGCTACCCCTGCCAGTGTCAAGTTCACTGACGTGTTTAAACTCATGCTTTAGACATCGGTCATGTCAGATTTATTCCCCATAGTTCCCTCTAGGGGACACAGCGTCTCATTCCCCTTCTCAGGGAAACATGGTTACATACGTTTTGCTATACTAAACAATGATATTCAATATGCAGAACACCAAAACATGTTTACTACAAATTTACTATAAAAACAAGGGAAAATACCCTTAAAACTGTTTAAACAACATGATTCTGAATCATTCTGAATCATTATACACACATTTTTCTTGGACTATTTAAAGGAATAGCTCACAGTAGTTCCCAAAAATGAATATTCTGTCATCATTTACTAACAAGGGTCCGCCAAGTTCCAAAAAAATGCCTTAAAATGACCATAAAAATAGTCTATATAACTTGTACACTACACATGGCAAAAAGTGTGTTGAATTTAAATAATTTATACATATACATCAGTTCCACATAAATCAGAAATCCACATAAATGTTACACAAACATCATTTCTTCAAATACTGTAACTTTAATATCATGGAATACATTTTAAGTAACAATTAAGTAATATCAATATTAATTTAAATAGTTCCCTAACAGGATTGATTATATTTCATATAAACAAAAGTTAATATCTGTTATTTTTCAGCTCGTGTATAAAGAATAGTATTTTGGGATCAGTACAGTGTTGAGCATGAGTCAGACATTTACACTGGCATTCATTTACACACATATACACACACACAAACACACACACACACACTGTGTAATTGACTTGCTGATGCACTTGGGCTCCAGCTTCCGGCCGGAAGGATGCTGCTGTGTTCAGCGGAACGCACACAGACATGGACACACACACACACACACACTTTCCAAAACAAAGCTCTCTTTCATGCTGAAATACCTTACTCCAAAAAGTGTTCACAGTTCCTCTTTTGATCTGAATTCATGGGACACTTTACACATGCAAGGTTTTAAAGTTACATGTGTTGCAAAATAATTCAACCTGACTGTGGTATATGAACATCAATTTCAAGACTTCCTTTATATCTGTCGGTATGTGTGCGTATGAGTATAAATATAGACTTTCAAGTCTGGTCTGAATTAAAGGTTATTGTGTGTGGGTGTGTGTCTGTGTCTGGGTTTTAAAGTGGATTAAGTTCAATTAAATGTAATGTCTTTATGTAGAGCACAAGCTATTTTTACACTGCCAGGGGCCTTCTTTACTATATTTATATGTATAATATGCTTTAACCTGCAGTGTCATGTCCATACAAATCGTACAGTACGTGCCCTTTTTGACTTTCAGCACAGTGAATTTTGTTTTTAGGTTTGTACTGTTGATAATTTTATTATGACATGTTGCATTTTGTGAACCAGCCTTAACAAATCTTACATTTATATGACAATAAAAATCAGAAGAGCCGCTGGTGCCCCCTCAAAAAAAAAAAAAAAAAAAAAAATGGTTGATGCCTCTGGTTATAGCTATAATCAGGCCTTATCAGATGATCAGATGAGCATGGGAACTCAATTAGCATGCAAATTGGAAACCGGAGCAATGTTTCTCTCTCAGATTAGCTATCCCCCACTGTATTTGACAGTGTAATACTCCTTATCAGAGCTCTGAGAGAAAGAGAACACAGAAGGAGAGATAGAGCGAGTGCCAGGCAAATGTGAACCAGTGGCTCAAAAGCACTTCCTGTTGGAAAGCTTTAAAATCATAGATTGTGTGCTGCTGTATTAGAGGTGGTATGAGTAATTTAATACCAACACACTCCATTCTGTACACACCTTAAGGGATAGTTAACCCAAAAACTGCTGTTAATCTACTCATCCTCAGGCCATTCAAGATGTTGGTGACATTTTTCTTCAGTTGAAGAGTAAAGAAGATTTTTAGCTGAAACAGTGGTGCTTGGTGATTTACAAAATACATTTCAGTGGCTACCAACACTTAGAGTGTCCAAAAAAAGCATATCAAGAAACACAAAATTAATAGCCCTGGCTACTGATGATGTATTGAGGTCTTGGGAAGTAAAACGAACAGTTCACCTACTTCAACAAAACTGATGAAACAGTTCATGGCTCAAGCAGCACAGATGTAAGAGTTACTCATCACTTTCAGTATTACCCAAATGAGCCATCTCTCTGACTCAAAATGAGCCAATATATGAGAGTCACTGAACTGAAACAGCTTGAGGTCAGACTGAAGAATTGATAAACTGGTGATACAAGCATGCACCATGGCCTGACTATGAGTATTTCGGAGGTGGATGCTACTGTTTGGGATGCAGTCGTTTAACAGTTCTGGGAGGCAATTATACAGAAATACTTTGATGACAGACTTGCTCTGGCATTTCCGAATGACCATATACAGTAACAACATTTCAGGTGCTGTGGAACAAGATCAGTCCACTGGTTAGTCAGGATTTACTGTCCCATAGCCCAAAGTCACATGAGATTTCTTATGCGCTTGGAGGAATATATTAGCAAAATGCTTATCAAAAACCGCCTCAACAGTATGAAAGTGACTTTCTAAAGGTAATTTATTCTGAGGCAAGAAGCCATGAGTTATATTATACTATAAGTATGACCAAGAAATTCAGAAATGCATTTGTTAAAATTGTATATCTGTTAAAGTTATATTTATTTTATGTAAACTTTATTAAATTATTTAACTATTAAACTATTTGCAAATATACAAGGTAAGTCAGCAACCTGACACTTTACAACAGGGATCCTCAAATCTGGACCCCGAGATCCACTTTCCTGCAGAGTTTAGCTCTCACCCTAATCAAACACACCTGAGCAAGCTAATCATTGTCTTTGGAATCATTAGAAAATCACAGGCAAGTTCAAGGAATTTCATTGGGAAATACTCAGTGTGACCGCGCTCTGAAGCACATGTGGAATCAGTCCAGTGCAGTGGTGAGACATCATGGGTGGGATGACATAGTGACCAGGAAGTTTAAATGCATGTGCGATGAAAACAGCATCAGATTCTGATTAGTGAAAGAAGTGCTCACAGGGATGCAGGATGTATGGAACTGAGAAACAGTGTCTCGTTCCCTCTGGGAACCATGGTTACATCCATAACCGAGTTCCCTTCAGGAACTTGAAATGCATCTGGAAGCTTTGAGAATTAGAATACTCACTCCACCATGCTTACAAATCCATGCCCAGTGTGGAAAACTACAGGGTCCCTAAAGTGAGGAGGACAGAAAGCCTTCAGCACAAGTTGCCGTGAAACTAAGGTAGGAACTTTAGGCACATACCCTAGCCTAGGTTATAATAATGCCTCAGCCATACCAGGTGCAAACTCCAGAAAGGAAGGGGCCACAGGGAGGGCCTAAAGGTCACCAACTATCTTGAGGGAAGAGAAGGCCAGTAAGAAAACAGTCTTAACTCTGAGGAAGCTCTCTGGAACCTCCTCCGGTGGTCACACACCGGACAAGAAGCGCAGCGCCGCGTAACATCGCACCACGTCGCATCGCGCCACATCTTTAAAATTCAAACTCATTATTCTCTATGAGTGTATACACACCGGCGGCGCCATTCAGCATCTTTCTGGGGCACCCAGCTACGATTTAGGACACTGTTCAAATTCCTGCCGCGCCACAGAGCGCCATCTGCATAGTTTTATATTAAATAACAACATATTTGTTTCGAACCATTGTTCAAGCATTATACCAAGATACCACTGCTGCAAAATACTACCTACATTATCTGTACAGCTTGAATAAAATGTAAACGTATATAATTAAATATAATAAACATAGTCCTTTTAATCTTTTATTTTTCTCGAGACATTTTTACATATGCAAAATATTACAGTATTGATTAGTCGTGATTACATTCAATGTCGTCGACAGCCACCTAGTGGATTTACCAGGTCACAACCGTCACAACACACTTCAGGTTATTTAAATAGCAGAGTAGCAAACCGCGAAAGATGAAAATCTAATCAACGATGAAAGGAAATATCCAGAATTATATGCATCCAACCATAGAGTACTCAAAGACAACATGAGGAAGTCAAAACGTGGAGGAAGATCACGTTTGTCATCAGTTTTTCAGGTAAGAATGTCTAATTTCCGATCTGAGGTAAAAATGTTCAGTAACAGTCCTTAGAAACGTTAAGAAATAAGCATACCTATATAAATTTTTTAGCTTCTTTGTTTTAATTGAGCAAACAAATCAGTATTAGTAGCTACAGCATTAGAAATATTGTAACCGCTTATAATAATACAAACAATTGATGAATGGCAATCTAGAATGCTGGTGTGCGATACCTCGAGTTGGCCTACATGTGGCACATATATGTGTGAACAACTTTACAGAGAGCTTCTAAGACCACAGCGAGAACCCAGGATGGGACTCTAGAGCGTGAAGCAGGCTTCAGCCTCAAAGGCACCACCAAGGAAACGTGTAACCACTGTGTTTCTCCCCAATGACTGACCACCCAGGGGGGCATGGTAAGTAGCTACAGTATGGCTGCCATGTACACCTTCAGGGTGGAGGGAGCTAATCCTAATGGGTCCCTCCTGTTAGACTTTCCCAAGGAGAGTTTTCGAGAAGGGCCACCAGCTCTCTGAACCCTACTCAGCCTGTCCAGAATGGAACTACTAGCAGCAGACAAACCCTTTCTAGGTGCACTCTCTCTAGAGCTCCCGGGAGTAGAGCAGTCAGGGGAAACTTTTACAGATGCTGCCTCTGCCATGCCTGTACCATAGCATCCTGTCCCTGAGAAGCTGGATGTGTGAGGGAGAAACAAAGTGGACAATTTGAGGTCTCTTGAGACGCAAAGAGTCCACTTGAGGCTGGACGAACACCCTCCAGATCTGCTCCACCACCTTGCCTCCATTCCCTGAGCTTCAGCCCCTGCCTCAACAGGATGTCTGCTCCTTGATTGAGGTACACACGGATGTAGACTGATCTCCAGAAAAGGAGTTTTCCCTGGGCCCCACAGATGGATCCTGTATAGGGAGTGCAAACACAGACCCCCTGGTGGTTGCCATGCTGCCAGATGGTCGACTAAGGGAATCAGTCTCTTAAGACTGACTTCTGGTGTACTTTGAGCAGTCAACTCAGTACCCTGAAGTGGATGAGTGGCAGGGAATGACTGAGCTGGCTGCTCTAATAAACTCCTTGGAGGTTGCAAGCCTCCCAGAGCCACTGCGATTCCGGGTGGACATGAAAAGCTTTGCTCGCTGGCGGCAGCTATGCCCTGAAGCAGCGAAGGAGGCAGGGTTTACAGACCGATCTCCTAAGGGCACTGAGGAGAGGCAGGTATTGTATGATGAGGTGTACAATGCTCTTATCCAGAGTGGGGCTGTCCTCAGAAGTCCAGCGCCACAAGCATCAGAACGAAGCCTTCTTGATGGGCTTCATATACCTTCTATATATCTTCTGCCTTGAAGACTTCAACTAGGAACCACGTTATGTCTCCAGTTGTATTTGTGGTGGAGCACGAGAAGTGACACTCCGCATTTGAGCCTCACGGTATGAGGATCTGGTTGATGGCTGAAGCTGTTTCCGACCAACAGCTCCAAAGACAGTAGAAGCAGTGAGGAAGAAACCTCTGGAACGGCACTGCCTGCTTCCTGTCCTCCTACAACCTGTTGACAACAAAACTAACTTCCCATATAGAACCCACACATGTAGGTTCCACAGATCGGGACGTGGGTGCCAGAGGTTGCCCCGTCTCTGAGAAAGAAGGTCCTGGAATTGGCCAGGGAGGGGCTGTCGTGAGAAGTACAAGTTCGGGGAACCAGGTCCGGCCGGGCCAAAAAGGCGCAACCATGAGGACCTGCTCCTCATCCTTGCGCAGGCCCAGCGGCTAGCTGTGTGCCAGGGCGTCCGTGCCGAGGGTGCCCTCGGTCAGGGAGTAAAACAACTGGCAGTGGGAATTTTCTGGAGAGGCAAACAGGTCTACCTGAGCGTCTCCGAAGTGTTCCCAAATCAGCTGAACCAACTGGGGGTGGAGTCTCCATTCCCCAGGGCGAGACTGCTGCCGTGAGAGCTCGTCGGCTGCACGATTGAGCCTGCCTGGAATGTGAATGGCACGAAGCGACCTCAGATGCTTGTGACTCCACAGGAGGAGATGGTGAGCGAGTTGCGACATGCGGCGGGAGCGTAGACCACCCTGATGGTTGATGTACACTACGGTCGCAGTGTTGTCCGTACGGACCAGAACGTGCTTGTCCTTCAGCAGGGCCCTGAAGCGGTGCAGAGCAAGACGTACTGCTAGCAACTCGAGGCAATTGACATGCCACTGAAGTCGGGGTCCTGTCCAGGAGCCTGACGCAGCATGCCCGTTGCATATGGCACCCCAGCCCATGGCAGAGGCATCTGTTGATACAACAACATGTCTGGACACCGGTTCTAGGGGCACGCCTGCCCGTAGAAACGAGGGGTCCACCACGGAGTGAAGTATCGGCGGCAGGCCAGAGTGATGGTCACTCGGAGCATGCCCTGTTGCCATGCCCATCTCGGGACTTGGTCGTGAAGCCAGTGCTGAAGCGGTCTCATATGGAGTAGCCCGAGCGGTATGACTGCTGCCACGGACGCCATATGCCACAGGAGCCTCTGAAACAGTTTCAGTGGAACCGCTCTCTTGCCCTCGAATTGTCTCAGGCAATTCAGCAGTGACTGCGCGCGCTTGTTCTTGAGCTGCGCGAACATGGTGTCCGAGTCTATTTCCATACCGAGAAAAGAGATCCTCTCCACCGGGGAGAGTTTGCTCTTTTCCCAGTTGACCTGAAGACCCAGTCGGGCGAGGTGTCTGAGCACCAGATCCCTGTGCTCGCACTAGCGCTCTCGAGAGTGAGCTAGGATTAGCGAGTCATTGAGTAGTTGAGGATACGGACACCTTGTTCCCTGAGAGGAGCCAGGGCTCCCTCCGCGACCTTTGTAAAGACGCGGGGAGACAGGGCCAATCCGAATGGGAGAACCTTGTACTGTTATGCCTGCCCCTCGAAAGCAAACCGAAGAAACGGTCGGTGTCGAGGAAGAATGGAGACATGAAAGTACGCGTCCTTCAGGTCAATCGCTGCAAACCAATCCATCGGACGAATGCATTCGAAAATGCGCTTGGCCGTTATCATCTTGAACGGGAGTCTGTGCAGAGCTCGGTTCAAGGCACGCAGGTCCAGGATTGGTCGTAACCCACCTGTCTTCTTGGGTACTATGAAAAAGCTGGACTTCATGTCGGCTGGAGGGACCGACTCTATAGCGCCCTTTGCCAGCAGGGTTGCGACCTCCGCGCGCATGTCAGGGGCATCTTTGCCCACCATCGTCGCATGGACACTCCGAAACCTGGGGGGACGCCGGGCAAACTGAATCGCGTAGCCGAGCCTGAGCGTCCGGATGAGCCAGCGGGAAGGCCTGGGGAGCTCTAGCCAGGCTCCCAAGAACAAAACCAGTGAGGTCAAGGGGACTACAGGCGTACCCACAGTGGGGCAGTGTGGTGGAGCAGACAGCCCCGGCATGGGAGGCATAGCGTCCCTTAGCGGGGGCGGAGTGCGGGCACTCGTCTGACTCCAAGTGGCAAAGAGGGCATGAAAAGGCGAAGCGTTCTTGAGCCATCTTTGCATGGAAACTGCCAAGGGGAGAGAAGAACGAGAGCGGCAAGGAAGCACGTCGCCAGCTGTCGTTCGTGGCCTCTTGGGACCCGGAGGTAGAGGAAACAGCTCTTTTAGTGAAGGTTTGGGTACCACCGGCTGCAGGGCCATTGGCGGAACAAAAAGAAAATGAGAACAAAGGATTCTCCCCCGGCCCTCCTCCAGGGAAAGGAGTGGTCCTGCTACCACCTCCTGATGAGCTGACGTCTCCAACTCCGGGTCGCCCATCTCAGGAACACTGCTTGGCCTGGCGTTTGGCAGGTTTAGGGGCAGAGACGGGTTGCGCCGCCCTTCTGCGGCCATCTCCTCGCTGCGGCCATGCCAAGCGGAGGTGCTCTGAGGACACAGTTGCATCGCAACAGAACGCTCCACCGGGGGAATCCCAGCATACCCCTTGGCCGCCCCACCATCGAGGGCAGTGAAGGCGGAGGAAGAACCAGAACGGTTTCGGGCAGTTAAAGGTGCCTTCCATGAACCAGTTAGTTCCTGGTGCACTTCCGGGAAAAAAGGAACCAGAGGGGGGTGCTGGCGATCCACATGAGCAGCCCCCAGGAACCAATCATCCAGCCTCGAGCGCTCGGGACAGGGTGGAGGATTCCAGTCAAGCCCAATGCTCTCCGCTGCCCGGGAAAGCACGGCCGTCAGCTCGGGATCGGACTCGGACAACGCTGGCACTCCCGAGGGAGGCAACGCAGCCGAACCCTCATCTCCCGAGGACTCAAGTCCACCTTGTGATGCGGCGATCGACATACGGTCCTCTTCGCGAGCCCCGAATGAGATGTCAGGAGCCTGAGAGGGTCCAGCAAACTCATCCGGGAACTCAACCGGCTGCGGCATATGTGAGGGGGGTGTGGCCCGAGGAGTTTTGCTCGTCTTAGATCACCCTGGCCACCAGCCGAAGTAGCCCTCTTACGAGAAGAAAAGCTAGAACGGGGTGTGGCAGAGGGGACTCTATACCTTTTAAGGTAATCGAGTCTCGATCTCAACACCGAGATGGTCATGTCCCCGCAATGAGAACATGAGCCATCCAAGAACGCAGTCGATCAGCGATCGTGACCGTCACGAGGAGCGATATATCGACTGCACCCAGAATCACACGGGCGAAATTACATCTTTAAAAAGACGCAAAACCACCCGTATCTCTTTTGTGAGAGAAATTGCTCTTTTAGGGTTGTTGAAGCGCTCAGGGGAACGCGGGAGCTGTCGCAGGAAACCCAGACGAACGGCTGAACCAACACCAGCTCTTGCTTGTAAACACTCCGGTGATTGCAGCAAGCGATGTGCTCGGCTCCGAAGCGAAAGCTTGAATGCGAGTTGCTCACGTTGCTCCTTATATACCTCCTATGCAAATTCCGCAGACCAAGGTACTTTGTGTACCATTGGCTCGTTTTGTACCACTCGAAGGTGATTGGGCTCTCGGGCGAGATCCCATTCATAACGTTGAACGTGACCAACTGAAAGGGAACTGCATTTATTCAACAAAAAAAAAATTCTGATAATATATATTCTAATAATATATTTTCTTTACTATCACTTTTTATCAATGTAACACATCCTTGCTGAATAAAAGTATTGGTTTTATTTAAAAAGAAGAAAGAAAAAAAATAACTGACCCCAAATTACTGACCAGTAGTGTATATTGTTATTACAAAATATTTATATTTTAAAAACATAGCTTCCTTTTTTTTTTTTTTTTTTTTTTTTTTTTTTTATAAAGTAAAGTATCACATGTTCTGAAAAAATATTAAGCAGCAGAACTGTTTCCAACTTTGATAATGAATCATCATATTAGAATGATTTCTGAAGGGTCATGTGATAATGATCCTAAAAATTCAGCTTTGCATCACAGAAATAAATGATCATTTAAAGTATAATAAATTTAAAAACAATTATTTTAAAATGTAATAATATATCACAATATTAAATATTAAATATTTTTCAGTATTTTTGATCAAATAAATGCAGGCTTGATGAGCAGAAGAAACTTCTTTCAAAAACTTTTGGTCTGTACTGTATATATATATATATATATATATATATATATATATATATATATATATATATATATATATATATATATATATATATATATATAGAGCATTTAAAAATTTTTACCATCAATAAATAAAGACGTTAATTCCATTGTGTTAACCAAGTGCTCCCACTGACAGTTCCCCAATTCAGAAAGTGTAGCCTTAAAGAAAATTTTTTGCTGTGGTGGTGCTCGTGCATTCAGCTCGTAAATACAACATTTCTGACATGACTTGGATGCACCAAAGTCCTCACTGTTTTTTTATGTGGTGCAGGATTACTTCTGGAGATGAGTAAATGTTCATCAAGAAATCATAACAACAGTGATATTATCAGTAACTAGCCTGTTATTTTGCATTTTTGTCCTATGCCAATAAAAATAGTTCCAAAAAGAGGCTAAAAGTTTTGCACGTGCCGCTAAGAAATAGACAGACTGAAAGCCAATGTGGAATATTATTTGAATCGAACTCAAAGTAGCCATCTGCTTCAAGCTTCTCTCTGGGTTTTACAACTTCCACTGTGAAAGAAACCCATTTCGAATGATTTCCAAAAACCTGAAGGCTAAAAATGTTGCATGTCGCTCACATACTCTCGTCTGGAACAGATGAGTATGATACAAACAGTTAATATCCCAGTGCATTGAAATATCAGTCTTTTAGAAGCTCTTGGAATTAACTGTTGTAAAAACTGTCAAACTGTCAAAATTAAATGTCAATTGTATTGAACAAACTGTATGATAAGTTGCCATTTTTCTATAATTGTCTTATTAGGGAAAGCACACAAGGCAATAGTTAATATATCCTGGATACGACAAGATCTTTGCATTACACACATACATATGTAGCCTGGGTCTTTCTCACCATATTATAATCTGGTAGCAAAGCCCAACCGAGCCACTGAAGCCCACTTCTCACTGGCCATCAGGTTCCTTGTAGCCATTTAAAGGAGGCTAATTGAAAACACTCTTCTGTGTGAACAGATGACACACTCACACACACACTTAGACACAGCAAGCTCCTCAGAGCCATTTAAAAGGAGTGTAATTGAAAACACTGGTCTGTGTGAACGGATGTGGGCATGGATCCAAGACTTATTCCTGAAATTCTTTTACTGGAGACAGAAGCAGATGAGCCTAAAACTGAAACCAGATGGCCATGGAAGAAGAGAGATGTTTTAGTGTTAGGAACAGGCCAGGTAAAAGTTGTTCATACACTTGCTTTGCTCTCAGAGATTCACAGCTCTATTGGAATATTGTCTTTTAAAGAAACTTATCCATGTGAACATTTTGGAGATAGATACCCGAAAGATATTTCACCAAGAAATGACACTAAGAAAACAAATGACATCCCATCATATTCACACAGAATTTACATTCCATCCATAAATACATTAGGCAAAACAACATTAGGCCATTATGGTTGAAAGTTCCATTGAATTCTACTGGTAATGATAAAGTCTATTGGTTGCTTTTAGAAAATGCACCCCAGAATGCTTATATAACATCGGACCAACCAGTGGAGTGTAAAACTTTAGTGACAAGTTCTCAATGGGAAAAAAGGATAAACCTACTTCGACATGCCAAGCTCAGACATTTAACATGTTGTATTGTAAGACCCTATCTGGAGGGGACTCATTTTCATTAAAGAGGGCAGGGAAATGTTAAGGAAATGCATCATTCACAAACAAATTTTGGTTCTAAATAAGACGATCTAAATAACGCAAATGATTTAGAATGCCAGCTGTAATAGCACCGGCAGGTAAGGATCTAAATAGTAATTGTATTGTTAGGTTATCACATAAGTATAATTTCAGTTTTTTTATTGATTTGAAATGTATATTTTGTCATTTATTTGATTTAAGGTGATTCATCATTTATTTTTTTATTTTTTTAGCTGAGTATGTTGTTCTGTGTTAAACCAGTATAAGCCTAAACTCTAATTTGAATAAACTCCAGACTGCATTTCTGCAGAAAATCATTTTTTAGATCCATGCAGTCCTTTGTGTATATTCCTTTGTGTATATTCAAATACGTATGTAAATCTAAGTTGTTGAATCAGATGAGTGAATTTATTCAGTGACTTACTAATATAATTTGAGTGAATGATTTGGTGACTTTCTAATATTGGTTGAGTAAATTATTTTGTGACTCACTAATAACAGTTGAGTGAATAATTCAGTCGCTTGCTAATATAGGTTGAGTGAATGATTCAGTGTCTCTTTAGTGTTTTTTAATGAATAAGTTGAATGATATTTCATTGACTCAATCATAAAGCCTTGTAACCACTTACTCACGTCACATCACAATGTAAAATCATAAAATGCTAGTCACTAATGCACAAAATCAATCTGTATGGAATGTGAAAACACTCCAACAAAGTCCCAATGCTTCTGTTGGATGCGGCTCAACCAATCACTTTTAAGGACTATAACTAAGCATTATATTATATTATATTATATTATATTATATTATATTATATTATATTATATTATATTATATTATATTATATTATATTATATTATATTATATTATATTATAGCAGTGTATTACAATACAAAGTGCAATAATAATGTTATTAATGAAAGTTAATAGCCAGTCACCAGACTTACAGGTAATTTCAAAGATATTAACACCACAATTTGAACTAAAAGATGTAGAGATATACTTGCAGAAGTAAAGAGTTGTCCCAACTTTGCTTAGTAACTAAGCAACTGCACTTTTATTTTTGTAACAGCTGATTTGGTAATGTATTCTCTCTCTCTCTCTCTCTCTCTCTCTCTCTCTCTCTCTCTCTCTCTCTCAGACTAACATGAGAGCAATTAACACAGATGGAAAGCTAATGTCCCATTATGTACATGTATTCAAAACATCAGCTAGCCTGATGCTTACAATCTCAGAGGAGGATAAGCCTTTCCATGGGGAGATGGGTACAAGCTAAACATTTAGGAGGAACAAAGACACACATGCAATTGATCATATTCTAGGAGTGAGAAGAGGTAGTTGATATATGTAGCTGATTATCTTAATCAGTGATTCCCATTTACAGGTTGCAGGGATTATCTGGATTTCAGAACTGGTTTTATAAAACTAATATAAAATGAATTGAAATTAATTAACTAACGTATTAATACATTTCTTTTGGAAAGTAATTTTGTTTTTATTTATTTTTATTTTTATTTTTTATTTTATTTTTTGCAAATAGCAAGCATTTAATGTTTTGATAATAGGACTATTGTAAAAAGTTTTTGAGCCATTTTTGTTGAAATTACTATTTTGCCTACAAAAAAAAAAATAAGAGGACCATTTATAACAGAGAGGTCTAGATATGAGATGCATCACAGCATCCAATCCTTAAAATAAAGATTTAGCCTTTTTAGTACAAATGTCTGGCTTTGTAATAGAAACACAAGGGCCTCAAACGAAATGTGTCAAGGGGATTTGATTCCTTCTCAGTACGCAGATCTAAACAACACTGACATTTCCGCTAGGAGGACAAGACAATCTCCTACTGGCTCATGACAACCACAATGTGGGGAAGATGTTCATCTGGGGTTCAGATGTGAACTCACATGTCCAAATGTCTACCTCGACTCTCCACTGTAGATTAGGGGAATTTCTGTGACTTTACTGTACATATTAGGTCAGATTTCCAGATTTAGTTGCGTTACGAAATGTCCCGTGAAATATGATGAAACTCTACACAGACTTGTAGAAACAAGCTAAACTACCATGGTTGCTTAAGAAAATGTGTTTTTATGTCCTGTTTCTTTTTATGTTGTCTACGAAGTTTAGTGTAGGTGTTGTTATTTTCAAACAAACTGGACTTTTAATTTATCAACTGCCTCGAATATATACATTATTTTCAAGACATTGGCACAATCATCTTCATCTGTTTCGGTGAAAATGAAATGCGTTTTAATGTCACACACTGGACCTTTCAAAGTTAAAGGGATAAGACACGCTGTACAACAGTATTAACAGACTATTATTCTGCAAAAATGTCACACATATTTCCAAAGAGGGTTGCCACAGTAATTTTAAGATAAGTACAATTTAATTTAGAATTAGAGATCTTCAAGACAGTGTTAGATCATTTATTTCCTTACTTAATTACAGTGGATAAAAAATGCCTGAGTGCTCTTGATGAAATTGTAAAGTTTAAATGTTGTGAATACAGTGCTGTCAGAGTTCAACCTTGAACCGCATGATACCCATTACATTTATTAAGAATTATATTCCAATTATGTTCAGTGATTTTCTTGTTAGTCAAAGTAGACCAATACTAGACACAGAAAGGCAATCTTTAAGTTCTTTTGTTACACTAAAATGTATTTACTGTCACTTTAAGATATCCTTGATTTTGTTCAGATTTTGAATGGTAATGTATTTAAGCACACAGTGACCAAAAGGCCACCCAAAACACTGTTGGTTTGCCGAAGGAGGAAAATGTACAATTTGTACCACAAAAAATGACTGGGAAGTGATGCATTTGTCATAAGGAACAGAGTGTACAAAGTAGTACCTAGTTATAATCACAAAGGACATGGTTTTGTGAAATATGCCTGCACTGGCATTGCAGCTCCATGATGTACTCTGTGATATACTCGAAACAGAATAATGTGTTCTTTTAAAATACTTAAGAGGTTATGAAATGCCAAAAATGATTCAAAGAAGAAGAAGAACAACAACATAATTTGTTCTGCCATTTGCTGATGTGGTTGTTTTGAATAAGTTTGTTGTTAAATGTTTCTTCAAAGGATAACTTGCTATATCAAAAGTATTTGAATTTAATTATTATAATAAATTCAAATTATAGTTTAGGTAATTTTCTGATGTATCATTCATGTACCATTGCATTTTCACTTGAGACTTAATTTTCATGAATCTGTCATGATGACATCGAACATGGCAATGCTTTCATGGAAATAAGGAAGAAAAATGAATGTACAAATGAATATATCTCCGTCATAAATGAGCCAACCTCTTTGCCAGGCCAAGAATGCAATGACATGCTTCAGCACACTGTAATATACTTACACTAAATGATTCATGCAGCGCTTGTTTTATGGAAATATATAGACTATTAAACCTCAATCCTCACATTCCCAACCTGCTTCTTACTTTATTGACCTAAAAGTCAACACTGAAGATTTAATGCTCTTGGCATCCACTGGATTGTGACTTTCTTCGGGCCAGTGTTCCTTTAGACGTCTGCTGGAAAACCCAAAGGCCTGAAGTTAAAAGAAGATTTGGGGAAATACACTATTTCCGCTCTTCTGCGATCATGTGGCAAGCAAACTGTCCTTAAAAAGCTTACAAAATTGGAGTTTCACTAAACTGATGAGCAACAAAAGGATCCTAAAGTAAGAAAAAAAGTGTTCTTCACAGTCTATGCAGCCTCTCATCCAGCTTTTTTGCAAGTTAACGGAGCATCATCATTTACCTGTGGGTTATGCACATTCCACAAAGACCCTCTAGTGGACAGTCAACGAACAGCAGGACACAAAAAGGCTCATTCTTAGATCTGAGCTGATGATACAACACACTTTCACCAAATTAGCTTTGAGGACTACTTTAGATAGTGCAGTTGGTTTGATGCAATGATAAAAACCAATAGATCTGAATGCCTACTTGGAATCATGGACTTCAGTTATAAATATTTATAAATGAAAAAATACCAAAAATGACTTTTATGTGGATTGTTTTTAAATCAGTGTTTTTAAATGAGTGAATGAATAAATAAAACAGGCAAAATGTGTAAAATTACCTCAAAATTGCAGATCTAATTCAACAGAGCCTTCTTTAATGCTTGTGTGTGTGTGTGTGTGTGTGTGCATCTGTGTGTGTGTGTGTGTGTGTGTGTGTACATTAATGCAAACTTTTTTACTCACTGTAAGTTATGATTCATATTATAATTTCTTCACTTCAATGCCATTATTTACACGATTATTACTGAGCCATACTGACAACCTGAAGAAAATGATTATTTTTAAGGGTCAGATCAGTTTCACAATTGCACATTTACAGTAGATCTGCTTTTGTGCCAGATGTGCACTCCATCTTTCCAAACCTCGTTTTAATAGTTTTTATGTGTAGTATAGTATAGTATAGTCTCTACTATTTGCTGATACTGTTATCCTCCATAAATTAAGCAGAAACCAGAGCTTGTAATTCATGAACATCAGACAGGCCTCGTGATGTCGTATGAGCAAGTGCAGAGTTGCAGCTGACCTCTTGGCAGAAAGGACAGGATGCAAATGGAGAGTAATCTTAGAATCAGTTAAACTGCTTTCATGCAAAGCAATGCAAATATGCCACGTGTGTTATCAGGCCAAAGCAGAATGCCCACTTTTGGTTGCCATCGTGCCCCGTCTTTGAACCCTTACCCAGCATACACACATCCAACCCCTACCCCCGCACTTTTTCTTTCTCTTTCCCACATACACACTACTAAGAGCTGAGTGCAGTAGTGACTTCACGATGACGAAGGTTTACATTTCCTCATGTCCAATATCCAGATGTTTCTATTTCTCATAGTAACATGTCCCTGATTAACCACTCATAGGAGGAGACTTTGTTTGCCTGATTTATCACTATCCCCAAGGGTTACATTCATTTGGGGTACAAGACCACCTGAATTTGACTTACCCCTGTAACTAGCCAAGGAGGAATTCAGTCCATATGTGAGCACAGCTGTTGAATCTTTAGCCCTTTTCTGGATACGCCCTCATATGAATGAAAAGGTACAATCTAACTTAGATTTTCTACTTTCTTCTAAATAACCACATGGTTTAAAGCAATACAACCATGACAAAAGTCAGTCGGTGGTTGAAGATGCCAAAGCTAAGCTGAGACATAGGTCATAGGAAACACATTGCTACACATCATTTATTCTTGTCTTTCTATGGGAAGCCTATGGTCTAAAAAATTTAATCTGGACAAGAACCCTTGTAGTTATCGTTGTGAAATAGCTTTGAGAATCACACATAATGCTCAGAATATGTGGATGCCAATGAGAAACCCAAAGAGTGCTCTCAAAGGTAAAAATATATCAAATATATATATATATATATATATATATATATATATATATATATATATATATATATATATATATATATATATATATATATACTTTTTTTTTTTTTTTTTTCAAATTGTTGAATGTGCCCCCAAGGAGCCATTTTAATGATAATAATAATTCTGATAACTTTCCCAGAACAGCTGGAATGAAATCCTCGCCACAATCTAAACACTGCGTGAGTCAGTCTTGCAGAAAATTGGATTTTATAATACCATTTTCTTTTTTTTTTTCTTTTTTTTTTTTTTTTTTTTTGGTGGGGTGAATTTGGTCTTTCTACATTTGCACAGAATGATAATCTTAGTAACAGTCAGAATGCACTCAAGAAATATGGTCGCATTTATGAAAAATCCCCCATTATAAGGGCTCCCTGGGACAAAAGATTTCGAAACGCTCTGAAATGCAACTCTTGGAACTCTGTGAACTTGTTTCTGAATGCATTCTTTGTATTAAAATGTTTGCAATTACATACTGATAGCTTTCTATTACTGCATCTGCATCTTTATGCAAACTCTGGATAACATGGAAGGTTTGCAAAAGCAGGGTCTTTCAGAACTACAGGTCCTTCATATGAGAACGGCAAGTACTAATGTAATCTAGAAGTCATTTCCTTTGCTTTGGCAGGTCTAGTGCACACATGCAGTCAGGCGTTGATTGACTGGAGTGATGTGTGACTGAACTGGCAGCCCTGTTATCATACTCCATCCTGTTTGTCGTAATGCTTTCTTCACCTTGGAGATAACATAAAATTCTATTGAACAAAATTATGTAATGAATTCTAACGTTCTATAGTTGCTCAGTTACTAACAGGCTGGCACAGTCACAGTTTGGCATCATACTGGCGTATATTGGCCAAAGCTTATAAAGACAAGTATAAGTTGCTGAGAGAATATTAAGAATTAAAGCAGGTCACTAGAAGTTGAGAAGAGCAATATATTAGTTTCAGTTTAAGCGTAAAGTTACTGCAGTAAATAAAGCTAAAGAGCTACCATAAAAATGACTACAAATCAAACCCCTGAACGGTTAAGGTTTTAAAAACATCATTTTAAAAGCTTTTTCCAAGTGAAAAGAAGCTTGGGAGGAATCCTACCAATTTAATGGAATCTGTAAAGAGTGAAAGTCTGATACTACAAACCTAGCACTAGTGAATTGGTGAACCTCGAGTCTCAGAGCTTGCTTTCATCTACATATGAATGCCTTCAATGAAAAAACAGATTGACATTTCCACTCCACTTTTCAACCACTATTGTATTTTTCACCATTACATGTTGAAACTGCTAAATTCGTGTGGAAAACAGAAAAGGGTTATTCAGTCTTGACGTCCCTAACAGGGTTTCACTTGTGTTGTAGAAAGGTTTTCATTAGTCATAGCAAATGTCTGAAGAAATGTTCTTTAGATGTCAAGAGCTCTTCTAAATGTGGAATAAATCAAAACCACTGGTGCATTTTGAACAGGTACACTGCAATGATGTGCTGTGACCCATTATGGTGCTTCCACTGGGCTAATGCTGAACCGTTCCGCAAAGGCAAAATAGCAGATAAGACCTTCTGATTCATCTGATGGTGCTGCAGAGGATGTGGTGACCTGTAAGTAGGGGGTTGGAGGCACAAATCCATTAATGACTCACAATCCATTGATGGTGTTTTCACTTGGAAACACCTGCTGAATGTACACCACTCTCACAGATGGGAAAAGCGTTCAGATGTTGCACTTTAATGTTACTCTGGAAATTAAGAATGTTTTTTTGAGGGCTGATGAAATAACTGGTGATGGTATAAAGAAAATAGTTGTTTGCAGGATTTAACCTCAGTGCTTCGTCACAAGAAAAGTCAGCAAAAGTGAGGTTCTGTGTAGTATGAATTATACATTTTTATTGTGCTGTGTTTGGGTTAAAGGAAATGTGAAATGTCACCGTACCTTTAGGAATTAAAGGGTGTTCAGAATAAAATCCTGCTCTTTTCCTTTCTTCAAGGCTGAAAGTGAGCAGATGTATCGCTTAAACAGGACTGTGCTGATTCGGAGTTCAGCGTCACATTACGCGTGCGCTTCTGCACGTGCGCCCTGCGCGAGCTCGAGTGCGCGAGTTGCGAGACGCGCAAAGTCAACACACGCTTTCCATACGTTACATGATTTGTGTCAATAACTGCGTAGTTTATCTGTCAGCTAGAGACGATTCCGCCTGCTTCCCCAACAATAGCGGCATTATTGCAGAGGGGCCACCAAAATGCCAAAGCGATAAAAATGCGAGTCATTTGAATAACTTCAAATGTTATTTCTCAAAGACATTTAAGAAAAACAAAGAACGCAATACATTTGACTAAAACGCGATCCGGTGGTATCTCTTTAGCAGTTGAAATACAACACTACCAGGATTACTGAATGAAACAAAAAGATAAAGAAAACAAACTGTCATTTGCCAATGCCTGTAATGAGATTCGAGATTTAGACTTGCGTAATCAGACTTGAGTTCATTAGAATAACAGGACTGGGGTCATGCGCGTGCCATGTTATTTAATGGTCCGTTTTATTCATTTAAACAGAAATAAATCCCTGTCTTAGCTGATCTTTTTGAGTAATAAGCTACATAAGGATGTGCCAGACGCAGGGTTTTAAGGAGTTTGGTAATTCTTGAGCTTGTCAAGCAGGACAAGCCCATCTTAAACGACCAGCAAACCATCCAAGTCATGGTTTAAAACGATGAAATGTTGTGTTATTATTATTATTAATAGAAAACGGTTGCTGTAGCTAGCTATTCTGATAAATAGTGAGCAGTATTTAGTATTTATGTTGTCTGGTTGCTGGTTTTAGAGGGGTCCATGCACTTTTAGCTCTCTTTTTTCTTTATTCGTTCAGTAGGTTAAAGTTGAACTGAAGCGCACGTGAGCTCTGTTGTGACGTTATGAAGGATCAAACATGCGACGCGCTCTTTGAAGTGGATGTGTAGATTTGTATGTGACAACAGTGCGCGGATGTGAGCGTTTTTCACTAGTCAAAAGGAACAGCAAACTTTACGCCATATGAGAAGCCAATTTACATGCTACGGATCAATGAATGAAAGTTTGTGCTGAGGCTGTGTTCGCGCGCCTGCTGTGATGTGATTGGGCTGAGCGGCGAGCTCGTGATGCTCGGGCACATATAAAGCGCGACCTGCGCTCCTGTCATGCACGCGGCTGGGAGAAGAAATCGCTGAAGAGATCAGCCGGACAGAAAGAGCCTTCATGATACTGCCCACATCACACGCATTTCCTCAACGAAGTCGCCGAGAACACGAGCCGCACAGCGCGCGAGACATAAAGGAAATCCTCTTTTATTGCATTCGCAATAGCCCCAGTGTCATTTAGTGAGAGATGCCGCCAAGGACCGGACTTTTGCTGCTCGCCGTGCTCATCGCCTCCGCGTATGAACTGGATCAGAACGAATCCTACTCGAACAGGAGAGCACGCTTCTCCCACAACAGCCCCTGTAAGTAGGAAGCGTTCGGGAATAATGAGCCGGCTGTGTGCTGCTGACACGCATGCATCGGCTTCGCTTGGTGGAGGGTAGATCATATGAGAGCTGTCATCTCCTCTATGATGAGCTCTCATGCAATGCATCCATTGACCTGCTCTTTGACAGATGCATCAGTGAATATCTTGTCCATCCTCTGACCTGCATATAAGGGACTCGTCTCAGCTCAAATGATGAGCTTCTTTAGAGGCATTAATGAATGTGAATGATGATTTCGCCTTGGCTTTCAGCCTCAAAAGCAGGACTTTCTATTGGGGAGAAAATGCTAGAGTAAAAGCCTATTCATTGGTTACCTTACCACATACCCAAAAAATAGTACTGGATCTTTTAAAGACAATGATTTTAATGTAAAATTGTAAAATAAATAAATAAATAAATGAAAATAAATTATAAGTAAATGACCTTAGAATTTAATAGAAACAGATGTATGTTTAACAAGGCAATATATACACGTTTCTTGTAAGTATGCATTACGTTATTGTCATTTATCCTTTATTATTGGCAAGTCAGTTCAGAATAATATTATTATTTACGTCAACAGCCAGTCAATACAACTCAATTACGCATATTACACATCAGTACACTGAAAGAAATGGCATAGAATCAATTCTCTCTCAGAAATTGCTAGTAAATTTCATATTTAATTACAAAGAATGGAAAATAGCATTAAATTAAACATGAAAATTTGAAGTAGAAATATTTATTTTTGGAAAACCTAAAATGTATTTACAACTTTGAAACTATATAAATATTAATATTTAATATAATGTGTATAAAGTATGAACCATCTTATAATTTAAATTAGAAAGCGTATATTTTATGGCACAAAATATGAATCATCTCTTAATTTATTGTGAGTTATTCTCAAAATTCCCTGGGCAAATCATCACATTTATTTTGATTTTCCAGTCCTTTAATTGGATTGAACGAACAAGATACTAAGCGTTCCGATATTTCATATAACAGCACTGGGGCACTTCACTATTTGTACTGCGCTATTTGACTGTTTTGTTGAGTGTATTGCAACATGCAAAACTTTATGCTTTGGCTTATTTTGTAACATAATTGGACAAATTCTCTATGAAATATGAATAATAACTTCTTCCTGTGTACTGATTATCAGTATGCCTTTGTCACAGGAAATCAAAATCATGCTGATATTCGCTACTACTGTGTGAGAATTGGATCATTTTGTGTGTTACTCAGTAACTGGTGTTTTATTTGTGTGGGTGACAATGTAATTAGTAGCTAGAGCTGCCAATTTTTTATGGATTTAAGTCAACATGTAATGTCATTACCACATTTTACAGTAACAAACCGGTTCCATTAACTTAAATATGTTGGTATATTGACATTATAACATTTAATAATATATCATTACTATATGTTTTACACTCTAGATAGATATGTTTTGTCAACCACAGCTGCGAAGTTACTGTAAAAACTTTTTTCTTACTGTATTTTTAGTTCTGGCATCATATTGGACAGGCAGATTTGTCAATGCATATAATGCAACACCAGCTAACAGAGGTCTTCAGGTTCATTTGAAACTGACAGGTTCTACAGGTAGAGAACTGGAGGATGGGCAGCTCGCTTACACTAGCTTTTAATGGACTCAGCACAATGGGTGCTTTAAATGGCATTGTGTGCACCTGAAAGGACCCAAAACTATTAAAGATGATGTATTGTTCTTGCTGCTCATATTGAAACTGAAGATCTGGTGTCAGCGTCACAAAAGGTTATTGCTTTGTCTTGAATGAAGTCAGTGATTAATATGCTGCAGAGAAAAGCTTTTCCAAGTGTCAAAAAGTCGATCTGTGAGTGGTGTGGGACGCTCAGTTCTGTTCTGTCTCTGGTCGAGAAACCTTTGTCAAACTCCGCTTGGTATTTGCATAACTTCCTGTTGTATTTAGTTGTCAGGGAGACATGGACTGACTCAGTGCTTTTGAGACAAAGAGGCAGTGGTGCACTTTTAAACCCAAAGGAGCTAAATGAAAAGTATATACTTTACAAAACAAAAGAATTTTTTTTTTCTCCTAAAAAGTCCATTCTTTACATTTCAGTCCTTAATGCTGAAATCAAAATGAGAAGCTGCATAAAATGAATCATTAAAGGGGGGGGGGGGTGAAATGCTCGTTTTCACTCAATATCCTGTTAATCTTGAGTACATATAGAGTAGTACTGCATCCTTCAACTCCAAAAAGTCTTTAGTTTTATTATATTCATAAGAGAAAGATAGTCTGTACCGATTTTTCCTGGAAAAACACGAGCGCCTAGAGGCGTGACGTGTGGGCGGAGCTAAAGAATCACGAGCGCCAGTAGGCTTTTGCGTTGAGAGCGTTTGGAAGCTGTGACATTACCTTGAGGAAAAAAACATCCAAAACAAACCATGGCTAACAGTCAGATTCAGCGTATATTTATGATCCAGAATCAGATCCCGAGGCTGAAATTTAACAAGAGCAGCAGCAGCAACGACGTCTCTATGTGGTATGTACTGAAACTGTATATATTTGCTTAGCGGTTTTGGAAAATGACTAAGTTCCACTTTTTTTTTTTTAAGCTGTACATGTGGAAAGTGCAGTTTGATGACAACATCGCATGTTGTTTACTTGATGTGCTTACGCGCTGATAGCTAAGTTAACAACACAGAGATATTTGAAGCAGTTTTACTCACCGCCTGCGGTTCCAACACACGATCGTGACCCTTTTTCGTTGGGATTGCATCATCCTTAAGAAATAAACGATACGCAAATCTGTCGTCAAACTGGGCCTTGTTTGTAAAACAAGCATCTTCGAAATGCAGGGAACAAACAAAAACACTTGCACAACTCCGTTGATGCTCTGTAAAAATAAACTCCATCCACTGGTCCCTTAATGCTGTTTTTTTTTTTGGTAATCTGTGCAGGGTTGTCTTGCCCTGGCAATCAAAAACACACTCCTTTTGTGACATTTCGCAACGCTCTTGCTCTGATCAGTGAAGTCTGTTGTGCTCTTAGTGCTCTACTCTACGGGAGCGCGCGCTCTTCCGGCAGAAGTGCCTCAGGACCCATATAAGGAAATTCCGCTCCATCTAACGTCACACAGAGCCATACTCGAAAAAAACTTTCCGAAACTTGTGACAAACCGGAAGAGGTATTTTTGGAACAGACGTACAACTTAATTTTTGAAACTTTGTCCATGTTTAGCATGGGAATCCAACTTTTTAACAGTGTAAAAACTAAAAAAAAACAAGTATGCATGAAATAGCATTTCACCCCCCCCCACCCCCCCTTTAAATATTTTACAGAGTTCATTCCTTTACAACTGGATGGCGCTTTGGGTGTCAATGCCATCATCAGTTGTAAGTTGATGATAGGGTTACCATACACTTTTTTTTCCTGAACATGTCCTGGCCAGGATTTGTAAATTGCCTAAGGTTTTGGTTTTGTAGTCAAAGTTGACCTAGTGTGCAGGAATTATACATAACTGATCAGCGGTCGTTTGCAAGAAAGTGGGATCTACAGAGAACTGTCAAAGCAGTGAAGATACATGCACATGACTGTAAAGCATGACAATAGGAAAGCAAAGCCAAAACCCAGACATTTAGAAATCCCGACCAGGACATGTGCAAAACAAAAGAGGACACCCTAGGTCAAGGAATAATTCACCCAAAAATTACAAATCTGTCATCATTTATTCGCCCTTAAGTGTTTACGAACATGTATGAGTTCCTTTCTTCTCTTGAACGTAAAAGAAGAATGTGGCTATCCAAAGAGTTTCTGGTGGACTTCCGTAGCATTCTTTTCCATTCTATGAGAGTAAACGAGGGCCAGCAACTGTTTGGTTACACACATTCTTCAAAATGTCTTATTTTATGTTCAGCACTAGAAAGAAACTCATACATTTTTGTGACAACTTGAGGATGAGTGTATGATGCCAGATGAGATCGTCAGTTCATGAAAAAGTACAGTAGTAAAATGAATGAACTCTGCCTGACACATTAAGGCAATTGTAGTGTTGTCTCCGAATCTGTGAGGTCTAGCCATGGCATGCGTAACAGTCTGGTTTGAAACACTGACACTCGAAGGCCACAGGTTCAAGTCGGGGTCACGCGCTCCACAAGTTGAAATCTGAAGGTAGCTATTTCATTCCAATAAATGATCCTTTTAGTTTTTGTAGAAAAGTGTAATATCACCTGTCGAGAACCATATGCAGGATCTCTGATAACTTACCCATTTGAGGTTTTACAGCACTTGATGATACACGAGAGAGTAAGAGAGAAAGCAAACACAAGACAGTGCATTGTCTATTGATGTGTTTTCTTGAATCTCAAATGAGTCCTGACCTGTCGGAGCCCATCGCAGTACCCTCGAAATGATTAGAGTCAGCCGGCAAAGCTGTATTCATGTTTCAATAGTCACAATACATCATCGCGCCTGTTTTCCCACTGCAATACAATAAGTGGTCTATGAAAGCATCAAATGCAATATCAAGCCCATATTTTACGTCTCTTCTGTGCAGTGTAAGTGAAGGGGCAACCCCTGAACTATGTGGCCCAAATCACCCGTAACTCTCTTTTCCCTTGTAAGGTTACTGATAACTTCTAGGAGGTGTCCAATGAAACAAAAAAAGTTTCTGTGACAAACTTTCCCTCTTATAACGCCATAAGAGCAGCAAGATCCGAGTAATTTCATTTGTTTTTGATGTGGCAATGCTGGAGTCCCAGTGTTTTCCCTTGAAGCCACAGTGTGATTAGGCTTCGTCATTCATTGAGGAGACACTTTTGCATAATTTTAAAAAGATAACTTGTTACAGAAATAATGTAGTTTTAAATAATATACTTAAGTGCAAATTTAGGGTAATGACACTTATTGCATTTTATTTGCAGTTAAATAGAAATGTTGCATCGTTTATATTTTTAAAGGGTTAGTTCACCCAAGAATTAAAATTTGTCCATCTTCTACTCACCCTCGAAGCATCCTAGGTGTATGGGACTTTCTTCTTTCAGAATAATCCATTTGGAGTTATATTCAAAATTGATTGTTGTGTTTGTTGTGATTGTGATTGTTGTCAACAGTTCAGAAGACATGAAATAAAGTGCACGCATCTGCAATAAAACGTCCCTCACAGGGCTCCAGGGGGTGAATAAAGTCACCTGTAGTGAATCCATGAGTTTTGTAAGATAAGTATCCAGATTTCAAACGTAATAAACACCTTTTTTCTAACATCTCCTGACTGTGGGATGCGGAAGACGTATGTGACTTATTTCGATTTCGACTTATTAAATTTTTTTGTGCTTCTAATTCATGTCCAGCATTTAGTTTTGTTCTTTCTCCATGCTTGTTACTAACCATGCAGCGCTGACATACTACAACATCAACCTGCACGTCTTCCGGTTCCCCACAGTCAGCAGAAGTGAGGAAAAAAGTGTTTAATACATTTGAAATCTGGTTATTTATCTTACAAAAATGGATGGATTCGCTACATGGTGCCTTTATTCACCCCCCGAAACCATGTAAAGGACATTTTATTACAGATTTTATTGGATAGCACAACTGATTTATTCTTGAAAGAATTTGAGACACCTGAGTCTGTATGGAGATCACTGACTTTAGATTTTTGGTATCATGGCAATGCTGAGCTCAGTTTGAGATACTGTTGAGGGCTTTAGAGGAGACGTGTGGGATCAATGCTGGGAGAAAAACCATCTTAAACCAGCCTAAGCTTGTTTGCTGGCCTTAGTTGGTCTCCCAGACTGGTGTGTTGGCTGCTTTTAGATGGTTTTGGGCTTTTTTCTGGCTGGTTAGACTCAGAAAACAAATGGAAACCCAGCTAAACCCCAGCTTAACCTGGCTGGAAAAGCATTTTAATCAAACCATCTTTCTAGCTGTCTATAAATTGCTGAGATAATAAATATATCTCATTTGTGTTGTGTGTGTGTGTGTGTGTGTGTGTGTGTGTTTTATTTCTTTGGTCGGTTTAATTTACCACTAGAGCTCAGCTATTTAAAAATAAATGTAAAGAAAATAGCACAAAAGTCATTTTGACTCATCCATGCCAATTATTACGTTGTGTTATGTTTTTATAAAAATAATATTTATTAATATTTGTTCTTATTAGTGTTGTTTTTATAATAAATAATTATTTTTATTTATTATTGAAATAATTAAAATATAATCAAAATATTACAAAATTGACAAAACATATAAATCTTGGTTATGAGGAGTCACTCAAAATGGAAATAAATAGGCCCATTTTTTTATTATTATTATTATCTAAAACCAGAAATGTGTGTCTTATATAATAATAAAATACACTTACATTGATTCTTCCCTTAAAATGTGATTTATCTAAGCAGGAAAACAGAGAAAAAAGTGATTTTTCACAAAAGCATGCTAACTAACATACTGTTTTCATCTTGTGGCTAACAAAACGTCTACAGATTGGCCCTGTTCACTTCCATTGAAAAAAAAATCCTACTGTAACCCTGATTTATGCTTTTTATTAAGATAATCATGGACATGTTGATATTATATTTTGTGGTAACTGTCATTATGCCAATAATGCCTGTCAATAGGGTTTAACTTTTATTGAACCCAGAAGTTTCCATTAATGTGCACAATGAGCAAATGGCCTTAACAGAATGTACATCTGAGACCTTGCCCTAACCTGCTCCTATGGACAAAAGACATATTCACTGCATGACATTTGGGGGGTTTCTGGTTATTTCAGAAGTCTGCCTTTTGCCAGGAGCATTGACACAGCAACACACAAGCTATTTTCATTCAGATACAGTAAGTGAGTGTGTAGCAACACCAGCCTCTCTCACACACACACATCCACACACACACACCCTTGAGGTTCTTTTTTGGCATGGCTTGGGATCCTGGCCCTGCAGGCTATGAGTTTGTGCGGCAAAGCGTTTATAGTCTTTGGCGTGGAACTGTTGGAGGTGGTGGTTTTGGCCCTCTTTCTCACCCCGCTGAACATTATTGTCTTGTCACATGTAAGGGTAATGGAAACAATGGGTCTTGTGCCAAAAGAGACAGTCAGCAGAACCCAATACATCGTGGTACACATGCCCTACAACCCTCTTTCTCACTCCCTGACTACAGGGGCAAACACAGGGCATGGAATGCCCAGACACAACAAGAACCCCACAAGGCCTGCTCTGGATATTCTTTATCCAATGGGTCACAGTTCCAAGAACAGAAAAATGGCTGGAATATCCATAAAATGAATGGCTGAGAGTGGAGTGGAGTAATGACACCACTGCTTGGCTCAGTTGCTATATATTTCTTGTTGTCAAGTGGCTGGTCAAGCTTGTTGTTATTTGTCATTTTAAGTCAAAATTTGGCTTGCTATCAAAACTGAATGGAAATTGGAAACTCACTCAAAGCCACACATAAAATCGTAGTATTCATGGAGCATTTGTTCTATAGTTCCCCCAGACCGAATGGTATTTAAACATCCCGTGGTTTTGGAGGTGATAATGAGAATGTGTCCCCTACTAAATGACCCCCGTGTTCACTTGTAAGCAAGGTGAGGAATTAATTATCTTGCCTAAATGGCTTCACAAATTCATTGCTACTACACGCAATGTGTTTCTCCTCAAATCATTTTCCATAAGAATATGTTCCAGCATTAACTGCCTGTTCCTCACACTGGGAGTCCAGACTGTCTCCAAAGACTGTTCCCTCAACAACCCTCAGTGGCTTTTCTCCAGGTCTCTCTTCTTTGAAGAACTACAAGCTGAAGTGTCCATGTATTAGAAGGAAGTTAGTTTGTTTCAATGATTGAGCAGAGAATCCCATAGATGGATGGATGGATGGGTGGGTGGGTGGTTGAGTTTATGGATGGATGGATGACTGAGAAATATTGAAGAATATGAAATATTTTATGTCAAGATTTGTCAAGCATGGGGAAAACAAATGGAACAACAGTCCTCGGAAATGTTTAAACTGAATTAGTTTGCTCAAGCATTTTGCGAAAATGACATACTTATACCTTTGTGGGTTTGTATGTTTTTTGCTAGCACTTTATTTTAACACATTCTCACTATTAACTAGTTGCTTACTAGCATGCATATAACAAGCATACTAACTATTAATAAGCAGCAAATTAGGAGTTTATTAAGGCAAAAGTCATAGTTAATAGTTACTTAACTTTTTGGATTCAAATTAAAAGTTTGTACTGTTGTGATTCTCCTCGTAGCTGGTTGCTTGTAATGCATTAACAAAGACTTTTTGAACATTTCTATGGGAAAAATACTTCCGTAACCAGCTCCACTGAAAAAGTGGATATATATTTGGTTTGGACTGGACAAATATTACTTGAAATAATGCAACTAAAGAGAAAAATAAGTGCTCAAGACTGCTCTTTAGATTCAGCTAACGTTCTTGTCAAATCTAATGGTAATTTTGTTTTTGCAGCGGATGTGGCGCGCTGCTTGAACAGTGCGCTCCAGGTGGGCTGCGGTGCCTTCGCCTGTCTTGAAAACTCAACGTGTGACACAGATGGCATGCATGAAATCTGCAAGTCCTTTCTCTACAGTGCTGCTAAATTCGACACTCAGGTATGTACGTTTGCATACAATTCAAGCTAAAGAACAAAAAACATATATCAGTTCATCGACGGATACACAATATCCTATTGAAGTCAAAGGCGCCTTTTCAGCAGACAGGAAGAAGCTAAGAAGCAACGGGATTGGATGAATCCTGTCAAATGAATGCGGCTGAAGTCCACTGAGATCTGAAAGGCCCGATGGGAGCTATTATTTTCAAAAGTTCTTATTACAGAGTGATTCATAAATGCTCTCTTAATTGGTGGCCTTATATAGACTAACACTTTATCACAATAATTGTTACTTTAGTGAGTTGACCGTCAATTTTACCTCAAACAAACTTATTATAAAGTTAATACGTTGAAAATTGATTCCAAATAATCATCACATACTGTAGAACTGGTTCAAATTAATAATTTGTTTGAGAATCGTTACTTTGTATTGCCAAAGGTTCTGCTTATTATAATAAAAACCTTTCCAGTTCCATGAGGTGGACAGAAGTTGCAGTTCAGGCGTGTGCGTAACATGGGGTTTCTTGTTGATTTTGCAGGGTAAGGCTTTTGTGAAAGAAAGCTTGAAGTGCATTGCCAATGGCATCACTTCAAAGATCTTTCTAACAGTCAGACGGTGCTCCACCTTCCAGAGGATGATCTTGGAGGTTCAAGAGGAGTGCTACAGCAAGCTGGACATTTGTACAGTGGCCAAATCAAACCCAGAAGCCATTGCAGAGGTGGCTCAGCTTCCCAGCCACTTCCCCAACAGGTAATACGCAGTACAACAGGATGAAACGATTTAATCTTATAGTGTACACAAAAAGTTGACCATACTTTCATGCTAGATTTGGAAAATAAAGCATCAGTTAGGTGGATTCCCTTGTGTAAATGAAGTGTGCATAATCGTATAAATTTAATTTGATTAAATATGAACGTGTAGTGCACTTCAAATCTTAAAACTAGGTTTAAAAAAAATTGTCACAAGTTGGTGTATAACAAAAGAGCACTTTTAATATACCACAGGAGAAAAAAGGCACAACCCAACACAAATCCAACCGATAGCAGACAAAGGAATCAGGGAGAAAAAAGGACTTATAAACAGTGAATGTAATCAAGAATAACAGAAACAGGTGTGGAGCTAATTCATCAAAAACCATGGAAACTAACTAGACAGGATAACAGAAACACAGAAAACTAAACCAAAACAGATCATACATGTGACAATAATATAGTATTACTGAAATAAAAGGCTACTTAAGTATATAAAGAGAGTACATTACCAATACTAGGTTTCTTAACTCAAGTGCATTTTAAAAAGTGCACATACTAAAGCACATGTAAAGTACTTGATTATCATTTTAAAGGGGGGGTGAAATGCTCGTTTTCACTCAATATCCTGTTAATCTTGAGTACCTATAGAGTAGTACTGCATCCTTCATAACTCCAAAAAGTCTTTAGTTTTATTATATTCATAAGAGAAAGATAGTCTGTACCGATTTTTGCCGGAAAAACACGACCGGCTGGAGGCGTGACGTGTGGGCGGAGCTAAAGAATCATGAGCGCCAGTAGGCTTTTGCGTTGAGAGTGTTTGGAAGCTGTGACATTACCGTGAGGAAAAAAACATCCGAAACAAACCATGGCTAACAGTCAGATTCAGCGTATATTTATGATCCACAATCAGATCCAGAGGCTGAAACTGAACGTTAGCAGCAGCAGCAAGCGGGACTCGAACCCGGGTCTCCGATGGGAGGCGGACGCACTAACAAGGAGGCAGAGATATTTGAAGCAGTTTTACTCACTGCCTGCGGTTCCAACACACAATCGTGACCCTTTTTCGTTGGGACTGCATCATCCTTAAGAAATAAACGATACGCAAATCCGTCGTCAAACTGGGCCATGTTTGTAAAACAAGCATCTTCGAAATGCAGGGAACAAACACAAACACTTGCACAACTCCGTTGATGCTCTGTAAAAATAAACTCCATCCACTGGTCCCTTAATGCTGTTTTTTTGGTAATCTGTGCAGGGTTGTCTTGCCCAGGCAACTAAAAATACACTTCTTTTGTGACATTTCGCAACGCTCTCGCTCTCATCACTGAATGCCTCTGCTCTCAGTGCTCTGCTATACGGGAGCGCGCTCTTCCGGCAGAAGTGCCTCAGGACCCATATAAGGAAATTCCGCTCCATCTAACGTCACACAGAGCTATACTCGAAAAAAACTTTCCGAAACTTGTGACAAACCGGAAGGAGTATTTTTGGAAAAGAAATACTCCTCCAAACGTACATCTTAATTTTTGAAACTTTGTCCATGTTTAGCATGGGAATCCAACTCTTTAACAGTGTAAAAAACTCAGTATGCATGAAATTGCATTTCACCCCCCCCTTTAACTGTAATGTGTCATTTGATATTACATTTAAAGTTAATATATTTTAAAAGTCCTAAACTGACACAAAATTACATACAAGTTTCAAAAGATTTAAGTATATTTTAGTTACCATAAACGCTTGTCAGTACACTGAGCAGTACATTACAAACACAATAGAATAATTATGAAAATTGCATAAAAAGATGTACTTTAAGTCCTGCTTACAGTGAGTCAAAAAGCACTCTGAAGTTCATCGAATTGCACTTTATATAAATTTAATGTGATACGTGTTTGCAAAACTGTTAGACGCATTATATTGTGTGTCATTAAGCAGCATTTAGCTAAATGGCGAAAACACAACATTGTTTTTGCATTAACTTAATGCACATTTTGAGTTCAGAAAACCCACTTCAGTCTATGGTTAAAATATTAGCTAATTTTGTGCATGTGTACGTGCATTTCCATTTAAAGTATTCAAATTCGAAATGTCATGAGCTTGCTAGAAACCAAACTGTTGATTGATTTTGTGGCAGATACCAATATTTAAAAAAAATTTCTTTTGAGAAGCTTTCAAGAAATGTCTTAACATATTCCTTCACTTTAAATTCACTGAGCATTCGCAGCACAATCTGTAGCTTTCTGATGCTGCTTAACCCGCTAATTTGTTGAGGCACTGACTCAGCGTGAGTTTTCTCTGTCTCGCCGCAGGTTTTATGGGAAACTACTGCAGAGTTTGATGGAGTGTGACGAAGAGACGGTGGACCTGGTGAGGGCAAATCTGTTGACCCGATTAGGCCCCGAGATCGCCATGCTCTTCCAACTACTGCAGAACAAGCCGTGTCCGTCTGCTGCCGCACCTACTGGAATGGAGACTCGTGGTGGGTGGCGGTGGTCTGTCAGTCCCCATGGATACAAGATCCAGCCAAATCTACGCAACAGAGATGCTTCGAATCTCTTTGGCAAGAAACGCAACATTGGTGACAGCTCTTAACTTCAGACCGATTTGCCAGTCCAAACTTAACCATCGTGCACACATATACAAACGCAAAGTTGAAAACACACACATAAATTAAAGCAAGACAAAACAGTGGTATACATTCCTTATCCTTAGTGGTATACATTCCTTATCAACTGGAAAAACGGTATGCACCAGTGCGGAAACATCTCAAATGTCCAATTCTATGTTCATCGATTCATATTTGACGAGTTTTAGACATTTAAGGGGAAATCGGGCCAGGTTTACAGACCGATCCGTGTGTAGGTTAAGTCAAAGTCATCATGAAATCCAGCGGGAGTCATCCAGGCCATTATGTAGATAGCTCTTAGACTTATTTCCATGAGAATATCTCTAGAAATGAAAGGAAAATACTATCGAAAAAAAAAAAAAATAGCCATTTATATATGAAATATATAATACAGCAAAGAAAATGTATGTGTATATAAACTGAATCTAGCATTGGTGTGAAATAGTTGGCATGTGTTATAGAAATAAGAGTGTACTATTTATTTATTAACAGATATTTTACTACTGCTTTAGCTGTAAATCTCAAATTGCCTCTAGCCTTTGTGTGAAACTCTCCTATTTGGCGAGAGCTATATCTTTAAAAATCGATGTGCAGGAATTCACTAAAATACCAAAAAACTCAAGTTAAATGCCGTAAATCATAACAATTGAGTATAGCAACAGTAGATGTCATCGATCCACACTGGACGACCAAACAATATTTATGAAATTAGTTAGAGATGCACAGGAAGGGACGGATAACTTCTCTTCGCATTCCTTCAGCTTCTTTCTGTAGACCTACAGGAACTTTTTTTCACTTTTGGCAAACTCTTGGATCGCCTTTCTATTTATTATCTGTTCAAATAGTTCAGTACAAATAAACTCAGAGAGGAAATTCAATTCTAAGCACTGAGTGCATTGTTAGCGCTACATCTAAACACATATTTTGGCCAAACTATTGGACAGATTAACAAATTACTCCCTGGAGAATATGACATGTAGAAGTGAGTTCAAGCACGCTGTTCTCAGCGTTACTGAGAAAAAAAAGAGGGAAAAAATAACCTTAATGTCTATTTAAAAACATGTTAATTGAATTATTATATTTATTTTCATACTATGTTATTTAAATGGTTATTTTATTACATTTCTGTGGGCAATATTAGTTCATTCAGCAAGCATCAGTTTACAGATATAGTGCGAAATGTATTTAATCTATCACTTATTTAGTCATCCTGAGTTGACTATATATGACCCATGTAATGACTCTGTGCTGGTCATGGGGGAACACGCTGTTCATATGATATATGGGACCACTATAATGCAAACTTTGTCAAAAGTTTATTGAGCATTGCCACGTGCTGTGTATACATTCAGGGTTTCAGAGCTATATAGAGTATATATTGTAAGCTTTAACAGAGTAATTAACATCCAGTGTTTCATAGCGCTGTCGTTGATAGGGAAGGCGATGCGTTTCAGCCGTCGAATGGTTAGAGCGAGTGGTTATTTTGGGGCAGTCACTGCAAAGTGTTTTCCCGAGCCATTCTCGACACTATGCAATACACAACGTTTCCGAAAGGCCTATTGTTTACCCAGGGTGAATGGGGAAGAGCTCTTCGTAAGTGCTGCTTGGGGAAGTTCAGATTAGCAAAGACTGGAGGGCAGTGTTTGGCTTGGGAACGGCTGAGGACCGAGGGCCAAATCCAATCAAACTACCGCGAAACCACTTTTTGACTGTTCCCGTCCAAAAATAAATTCCATAGCAGAGAAGCCGTTTCACCACTGAGTGATTTAACCATTCGAATGACCAATCTGCATTGCTTAATATGACCTGACTTGTTCGAAAAACACAGGCTAACCATTAAATGCTTTGCTTTATGGTGAACTTACACTGGCGCCGTCTTGGGAGTGTGGTGATAATACAGCAGTTTGATTGAATTGGACCCAGAGCGAAATGAGAGAGCAGAACCAGAGAGGGCAGAACGACTGTTTTTTTCTTAAACCAAATGATCTGCAAATCTAAAAGTAATTCACCAAACTATGCAATAATCGCTAGAAAGGTTGCAAACTAAAATCCATGCGATCAAGCCCTAAGCAGAAATGGGGCCGTTTAAATTTTGAGACTAAGCAGCAGTAGCGTTTTTCTTCTCCCATATAAAATGAAATCCCCACTTGCCAATAACCCTTTGTTTTGGTTTAGTTTTTTTTTTTTTTCAAATGATTTCTTTATTTTGTGTTCCTGTTTCTGGCCAAACTGGTTAATTCTCTTTTTTTGTGTGTGTATATGTGTATTTATAATAATATATGCACTTTCCGTCTCATAGGACCAATCAAAAGGGCATTGTGCATAGTCAGATTCTGCTCAGAAACTCCAGAATAGCTGCTGTGTTCTTGTTGAACAGGCAAAGATGCAGTGGGAATCTGAGGATTTTTTCTTTGTTCGTTTTTGTTTGGGAAATACGGTATGATACCGCAATCTATTAAACACCAACAAAGTAATTGTAACCTAACAAAGCTGCTAAACTGATTTCCAACCCCACTGTGTTACATTAAAGCTACTTTTCCATTGAAATCCCATTTGTTTATCCGACATTAGCTGTGTGTGCTTCATGCCGAAGATTTTCAAACTAAATGACCAGTGACTCGATTATGCATTACCATTTTCATGCACTTCTGGTATCTCAGCAACAAGGTGTCCATACCATCTCCAGAGAAACAGCAGCGAGTGCAGACATATTTTCTCAAAGACATTTGATGTTTATTAAAAAGATGCTAGTGAACTACTCTTAAGTAGCATTAAAGTTGCAATGCTGTTCGGAAAGGTTTGGTCACTCTTGGCCTGATCGCATTTTATCTTCAGTTACTGAATCAAAAGGTGTTGTACATTTAAATGTAATTATATTTTGTTAAATTATTACAATGCATTTGTTAGACTGCTGTGGATATACAGCTTTTTTTTCTCATTCAAAGCCTCTGTCATGTAGCTCAACATCTCATTCATATTTCGATTCAGAGACTTTTCAAAAACATAAGGGATTTTGTAAACTTCAGAGAATGTATATTTTATCAGATGTCTGTATTTGGTGAAAAGGGATGCATACGGCACTGAAAGTTTAGTGCAGCCCTCTGGTCAATTGAACTTGAATAGCATTGTGTCCCAATCACGATTTATGGTGGATTAGCGGAGATTGGAGACTGACTCTTCTTGTTGCCAAATTTAAAGTTTATTTAACCACTGCCTCAAGGAAACATTGAACATTATTTGCCTGCATTACAAAAATAGTATATAATGTAGAGTGGGAATAATTGGAAAATTAGGTTCTGTGTGATCAAATTGTGCCAATCAGACATGTTTCAGGCTAGGTTAGTGCTTTGTTGATATCGTCACTTTACGTCATAACCAGAAAGATCAGGATGCACTACAATTGAAGCGATCTGTTCATACAGACCCTTCATTGTTTCTGATTCACCAAAAACTGGTGATTTCTCCTCTTTAAATCCAGGACCCTGAGGACTATAGGCTATAAGCCATTAAACTGTATGGTACTCTCTCCTCTCAAAACTTGAAACCACTTATATCACTTATATTCCTGTTTATGTTTAGATATTAAGATTCAATGTGATGTTTTTTTCTTTTAAAATTCAGTATGAAACCAAAATAGGAAAAGATTGTTTGAAGGCATTTTATTCAAGGCATTTTTTTGTTTGTTTGTTTGTTTTTCCCCTAATGTTATATACGATTGAAATTTGTGATTGATTTGCACTTTACACTGAGCCCATATACATATATACTTGTGTATATGTGTTGGGGTTTCTTTCTGTGCTGACAGGTCAAAAAATTATACAAAAACATCAACTATGTGTCTTTTATTGTGTAATAAACCATGATCAGATCTGGCACATCTAATGTTGTGTTCTTTTAACAATCTCAGTGGATATTTGCTAAAGTACTGAATGCATGAGGTGTAGTGTTGTTTGTTCCATTCATCATGAGGACACCTATAATAACCCATATATTATAAATTGTGCAGCATTAAAAACTTGGCTTGGGTACAATGAATTCACTCAAATAATGATATAGCATAATCCTAGAACAATTTTAAAGGGGTCATTTACTGCTGGCTGATCGGGTTTTAATAAAAGTTGGCTGTCTATGCAGTAGAAACTGAATTTAAGACACTTAATACAGCTCAAACAGACTATACAAGATTAACGAAAAATAATAGTGTCCGAATAAAGAAAATGTAGAAAAGGAGGAATCTTTTATAAAAAAATCTATACTAAACTGAAGTTAAAGGTAATACCACATTTTCCTCGCACCTTAAATACAGTACATGCATTTTGTGCAACATGAATGATTTACTGATTTTTGTCTAAAACATGAAAGAGGATCCCAAAGTGATTAATAAGATTTTCATTTTATTTATTTTTTTTATTGGCAGCATATTGAGGATGTGCATTCTTTGCATGTTTGAATTGTTATATATCCATTAAAGTATAGCTGTAACTGTAACTGTTACACTGAATTGGCAGTCAAGATCATTCTGATAGTAAACTGACATGTAATAAGGTGAATAGCTTCGGATTGTTTCCGTTCTTCCCAAACCTATGTTCTGAGAATATGTAAGTTTGGTGAGTGGGTTTAATAAAGGCATATTGCTTTATTACAGCAAACAATACATGTGTACAGCCATCCACTGTAATTACAGCAGTGAATTCCACTACTTAACTGGATGGGGTTAAAAAAAAAAAAAAAAAAAAAAAAAAAAAACTACATAAAGACCAGTTGCTTTAATAGATCTCACCTGCATTTCCCAAAAGCATCTTAAGTAGATTGTAGAAAGCATTGCCCCTATGGTCTCTACAATCTGATTACGCTTATGATGCATTTGGGCAAGAGTGTCATGTCACTGTCACATCAACATTTTGGAGAAGGCCTTTTTCTGTTCCAGCAGGCCAAAACCTCTGTCCACAAGCAACGTTCATTTAGAAATGATTAACTGTGGATGAATGTGACTGATTGCACAAAGCCCAGATCTGAAAAGGATGTGAAGAGCTTTCTCGGATGAGTGGAAGCTCTAAAGGGAAGCATTAATGGGTTTGGTTGGTTTAGAAAGGACATTAAGGTATAGTATCTGTGTATAGTAGTGTAAATTAATGGACAGATCCACACTTTTCAGTGTTATGAAATGAGCTTCTGTGACACTCATTAAGATGCTTAAAATACATGCTGTTGTGACCGATCAGCAACAGGACCCCCGTCCCCAAAGAGAAACAAGGGTTGCTCATGCCTTCAGAGATGAACTTTCTTAAACTCACTTCACAAACGCGCTGAAACTGCAAAGTGGTTTGGTTCTGTTCTCTAAAGAGGCCTGGGGAAAGGAAGCGAGACGAGCCGAAGCGAGGCAGCAGCTATCTCTAGCAGTGGGGAGGGAGATAATTTCATGGTAATTTGGACGAGTCCTGAAGGGTTTTTTTCATTTTCTGCACAAGTTCACAGGAGTAGGTGATGCGGCAGGGCTCAGCATCGATTCAGTCATGTTCCACTTATTTAGTCATTCACTTAACTCACTCACTTGCAAACATCCTAAGTAGATTATGATGCCAGGAGCGACAACTGTTAGCAGAGGCTCAAGCATCACGCTGCATACATATGATTCTCAGAATCCTGGATGTTCTTCCAGCTGGAATATGGTTGACTTTTAACCCCACCAGTGCATGCTTTTATTACACAAGATATTTCTGCTTTGGCATTCATCCATCCATTGTCACATTCATATTGATGTCAAAGCCTTGAGCACCTTAACATGTGATGACTGCTAATTCTGGCTGTCTATAGAACTGTATATAACCACAGTAATGATCTATATTTTAGGCCAGCCCCGAAGTCAGCATCACCTTGCCTCTTCTGACAAAAACCTAATAGGAATTTTCTGTTGTCTTTTGGATTATTGTAGAAAATAAGCTCTGTGACCAATAAAGGTTTATACTTACACAACATTTGTGAATTTTGAAGCATAAATACAATCAGCAGAAGTAAAACACTAAAGTTAGGATATAATCAAACTACATTCTGCAGCCCTCCTTAGCTTTATTGTTTTTTATAGATATGTTAATCTTGTATTTTATATAAATGTGAATCAGATGCTTTCTAGAAATGTGAATCGGACATATTGGCAATGGTTTACTTTCAAACAGAATTCAAGGGGAAGAAAGACATTTTTTAAGAAGCTGGGAAGCTTTAGATTGCTATGCATACATTTATCAAACTTGTATATCCTGCTTTATCCTCTATATCCTCCCAATAACAGTTTTGTATCTTATTTTCTGAAAGTGTAGTCCGTTTTCACTGATTTTAAGCTGCTATAGCACGCGACGCCCTCTGTTGGTCAAAGCTAACATCACATGACTGAGACAGAAGCCTGTAGATTTTTTTATTATTAAAAAAACATTCATAGAGGATTCTCATGCATTGACCTGAAACCAATGAGCACTTTAACATACAGTATGATCTGTCATGTTTAAATATGATTGGTAATTCAGTATAGTTACTTGCCAGGCAGTTTTCTATTGGATTCTCACATTTATACGGAATATGAATCCGACATTTTCTACATATCTGAATCTGACGTTTCTTATATATGTAAATCTGGCATTTGCTATCTAAATCTGACATTTTCTGTAGACATGAAGGACATTGTCTATATACTGACTGTATGTGAACCTGACAATTCCTATAGACTATATCTGAATCTGACAATAAGGGAATACACTGTAATGTTAATCAATTTCTATATTTCTGAATCTGACATTTATTATATATACTGCATATGTGTGTGTAGTTTTCTGTGCTGGTGAATACATACCAACTCATGGGGACTTGTGTCACATAAGCTTATAAATCAGATGTTTATATATATATATATATATATATATATATATATATATAAAATGCATATGAATGTGCTAATTTCTATTTATTTAAATCTGGCATTTAATAGTTTACAGCACTGGAGGAAAGGAAAGTACATTAAAATACATTTGATAAATACATATAAAACCAGTCCCTCTGCAGTAAACACAAAATATGTTCTTAATTATGAAAAAGGTCAGACCGGAGTTTGATCAGAATGTACTTTCTTTGCAGATTAATTATAATAATTAAATAACAGCCAGCTTCCTGAAACTTTGTTGATCACATTCTTACCTTTATATTAATGTGACAGAAGGCTAATGCAAACAAAGATCTCTATTTCAGCACTGTATGTCTACATCATCTCATGTCCCATGTAGCTCGGGGAAGTGGGTTGCTATGTAAGGCTAGCATTGGCAAAAGCACAAGCAGTGATTTATAAAGAGGAAAAAGGAAGAGGGCAGCAGTAAAAAATAACACAGGGATCCAGTCCAGGGTGCAGTCCCAGCTCCTAATTGGACCATCATTGCCATCCCGCCATTTGTGGCTAAACTGTCTAAACAAAAGCTCTTGGACCTCAGCTTCCCAAATCTAAAGCGACGCCTCCTGTAGTTTTACATATTGGAGAGGCCATGTGAAGCTCTCTCCAGTGACCGACCCAACCCCGAACAACATACACACACAAGCTGTGATCTGTGTCTTCACAAATAATTCTGTTTAACACCAGAACAATAGCAAGCACCTTATTTCTGTTCTTATGACAGCTTACATTGTGAGGTCAGTGTCTTCACTCGTGCTGCAGAAACAGTTAAAGCAGTGTCACTGACTGCATCATCGTGGTTTCTTTCTATCATTCTTATTGCGGTTATGCTCAATCCTCTCTTCTCTTTTGACAACTATCAGAAATCACTGTATGCATGGCAAATCTCTGCCTGGATGAACAGCCATCACCTGAATTTACAAAAAAACAAACAAATAAAAAGCACTTGTTTATTCCAGCCAAGAACGACCCTTGCCAACACCTTGTCATTTCAATAGACAACTCAACCATCTCACCCACACAGAAAGCCAAAAACCTTGGTGTCACACTGGACAACAAGCTGTCCCTTACTAACCTCAGTCAAGAATGCTCCTGCAGAACAGAGCAACCTTATGGTGGCATTTTTTTTTTTGCTAGGTTGTGTTTTATCACATTAGTAGCACAGCTCTGTAACTGTACTCGTTTTGTATTTGCACGCTTCCATGCTAAAATGCTAAAAAAAATAGACTTTAGTAAGTTGAGAAGATCTTGATATGAACATCTTTCTAAATGGCTTAGTATAGTTCACATTAAAATGGAAATGCTGTCACTCGTCACCGAGGAAAGAAAGGGATATAGGTTCAGACTAACATGGGGATGAGCGTGATGACTGAATTTTCATTTTTGGGTAAATTAAAGATGTGTTGTTTTCACATCGATGCAATAGAAGAACAATTTTTGGTTTCCTCAAAGAACCTTTCAGTGATCAGTTCCTAAAAGATCCAGCATTTTAATAATCTTAAGAAAATGTCTTCTCTATAAAGAGCCTTTTGTGGGATGGAAAGGTTCTTTGGATGTTAAAGCTTCTTTGACAATCCATCAGTGCCAATAAGGAGCTTTTATTTGTAATGTATCCTTTGTACCCATTTACATGTATAAATGTAAATGAATAAATGAATGCGGATGGCACACTGTAGGTCAAATCATTTGTTCTTAGAAGAAATGTTTAAGTTCACACTGAAATGATTTTTAATTACAGACTTGGCAAGTCTGAGACATTGTTGAGATCTCTTCTGAAACCATTGGGGAGACAAGAGATTACTGGGATCAGTCTCTTA
Source organism: Carassius auratus (assembly GCF_003368295.1). Taxonomy (NCBI): domain Eukaryota; kingdom Metazoa; phylum Chordata; class Actinopteri; order Cypriniformes; family Cyprinidae; genus Carassius; species Carassius auratus. The sequence goes on along the minus strand of NC_039264.1, from coordinate 10,863,959 downwards.
TCAGAATAATCTGAGAACTGGGAGACGTAAGCGAAACTCGCGATTTTCTCCCCGTTTAATCCTATTGCTGTTTAGGAGAAACAGTTGAGGTAATGAAAAGTGTCATACCTTTTCATACTGAATGAAGGGAACCTTTAATTCACCCAAAATTGCAAATTCAGTCATCATTTAGTCACCATCATGTTGTTCCAAACCTGACTTTCTTTCTTCTGTGATGAGATTAATGTTGCAACAGCATGATTAACAGTCGGTCTGCACACATATTGTAATGGAAATGATGCACTGAGGAGTCAGCCACAGGGGAGACAGACAAGAACCGTAATGAGAGATAATGTTTGGTTATCTGTCAAATCACTGGCATCTCCCTGAAACTGGAGAAAGGATTTCTCAAGCCTTCTCCTTATCTTCTCAATTGCCTTTTTCAACACGTTATACTTTCTGTAACTCTGACAAGTATCTAGGCCTAAACTCATGACAGTGCGGCACTTAATCTGTGCTTGTGGCACTTACAGCACTAAATTAAGACCGCTACAACACCAGCAAGCTGAATGACACTGAGTGCTGAGTATATCCTGCATAAACAGTGGAAATGTGTTCAGTTCTCGTGTATAGGTTAGGAGGTTTTATTTACAGAAAACTTTGAATTTACTGAAAACATAAAACATTATAAAGTGCTAACCAATTGTAAAATAATCCCTCAAAATATGCAGTGTATGATGATCCAATCTTTTTATAGTTTTTAAACTAGAAAATCGCTCAGTACAAGTTAGGGTCAATCAACAGACTCTGTGACAATGTGAAAAAAAAAAAAACAAGAAAAACATATAGTTTTGTTTAAAGTTGTGTCTAATTTGGTATGGAAGCATATGGGTAGCATTATTCAATTTGGGATGTAATATGTATTGGAAAATGTAAATGTAAATACAGAAATGCATTGCCATTTTACATATTGCATTGTCATTTTGCATATTACATCCCAAATTGAATAATGCTACCCATATGCTTCCATACTTTAATTTTGTTTCAACCCCTAAAATATGTTAAAATGACACAAATAAATGAATAAAATACAGTCCTGATGCATTTTCTCTCACTGAATATCCTGTTTCACTCAAAAATACACAAAGGTTTGATGTTGGTAAGATTCCTTGGCTTGGAAGAGTCTTTTATGCATCTAACTGAAAAAAAAATACAGTAAAACAGTAATATTATGAAATATGATTTTCCTCTCCAGCAGGCGGCAGTGTTCACTAGGTCTTTCCACTGAGTGTAATCACGTGACTAGAGACGTGACACCTGTCAGTTGTATCTCTAGGGCAGTAAAGCCTCTACAGTATCATTTACCTATAAGTATCCCTAAGAAATATTGTAAAATTAAATGTTATGTATATTGTTCACAGGTACAGTAACCTATATGGCTTTGGGGCTATCAAATATAGTAGATCCCATTTAATAATTATCTTTTATATATTTATTTATTAAATTATTTGTTTTATGTTTTTATTTTTTTTATTTTTTTTTTTTAATCCGGTCAAACGTATTTGAACTGAAGGCTGGGCGATTAAATTAAAGACATTTTCAACCATCAGTGATCTGTGCTAATTTTTATAATTAGACTTACAGGGACATCTAGTGGAAAGAATGACGACATGACAGCAATATGGATTACTTCAGGTTTTCCATAAAAATAAAATAATAATAATAATTGCCATATGAACTATATAACATTTTCTTTTCATCCAAGGAAACCAAATTCAATACTGGTGGTGCATTCTGGCAATATATTATGTTATTAGAACACAAATATCAAAATTCTACGCTGACAGCTAACACGATATGTTCTAATAACATTAAGCTAATGCTATAGAGTTATGAAAACGTTTTTCTGAATGTTCTCAGAATGTTATTGTAATATTAGAATATCAGAATTGTTCTACCAGTATGGTAACGTTACTTTTAATTGTTCACTGAAAATTTAAAGGATGTTAGACAAACATCCAACTGAAACATTATATATATATATATATATATATATATATATATATATATATATATATATATATATATATATATATATATATATATATATATATTATATATATATATATATATATATATATATATATATATATATATATATATATATATATATATATATATATATATATATATATATATATATATATAGGCCACTTAACACTTAGATTTTCCGTGTCCGGTGTAAACCTCTTCATCCAGGACTCTCTGTCAATCAGAATCCGTCACTGTATGAGGTTATGGTTACTGAATCTCGAGTAACGTTTTGATGGAGTTCTGTTTAAAGGAAAGGCTCGAAGGCGAGTGTTTCCTTTCAGCAGCCATCAGCGCTCTTTTTTACAGCATGATTAATTACGGTTATTACTTAACTACCGTCTTACGTTACACTGCCGTCATTGGCAGCGAGATGGAGCCCATAAGCTTCGCTCAGAGGCCAAAGGATTCGTTGAGTTTTGTGAATGCTGCCTGGAGAACTCGTGAACACTCTGCCTTCCACAGATGCGCAATTATATAGTGATTACCTCTTCAGTGAGGGACGGGATCAAAGCTCCTGCTCCTACTGGTTACACACAGAGAATATACAGCCTGTCCCAGGTAAAAGCGTAACAATGCCTTTTTCTTCTCACTTTGAATTGCATGCTCTAAAATAGGGCCTATTGTTATTTCAAATATAATATCGAAAACAATCGAAAGCATAGGCTACAATTAAAATCTATAAAAAGCACACAATCCACAATTGTCAAAAATATGAACAATAAGAATATTAAATTAATTTTAAACTATATTTAGACTAGATACAATTCTCGCAGCCGACAAGAAAAACAGTAAAAGTTCACTCTGACCAAAGCACGCGTGTGTACCACAAACAGAAACAGGTCAACACAATAATAATAATAATAATAATAATAATAATAATAATAATAATAATAATAATAATAATAAACTATGTACAACATGAAAACATCATTATTCGTAGATATGGCCCAAATCCAAAAAGAGTCGATAAGTATAGGGAAACTGGTTTAAGTTGTCACTTTTTTTTTTTTTTTTTTTTTTTTTTTTTTTTTGCTATTGTGAAATGATTTCCAGAAAAATAAACAGATAAGTAGTGAAATTAAATAGCAGCCGTAAAATGTGAAAATAAGAAATTATGTTTTTTGATAAAAAATAATAAATAAAAAAATATATATATAGGCTATATATATATATATATATATATATATATATATATATATATATATATATATATATATATATATATATATATATATATGAAGAGGAGTTTAATTTAATACTGATATTTAGCCCTTGTCACAACTTCGTTGTGTGACAAACATGCCCCACACTCCTCTAAATTTATATTTTAATTTTGTGTGACATGTTTGTTAACACAAAGGCAGTTTCTGGTAAAATAGAAGTGCACTTAATTAAATTGAAAGTGCATTTGTTGTTTTTCCCAAAAAAATATTTATAAAAAGTCTGTATCTTCATATACTATTGTAACAATGAAATAAAAGTTGTAGTCGAAAGTACATTTTAAACAACGTTGACATTGTTAACTCAAATGTGTTGACTAACATACTAAAGCACATTTGAAGTACTTGATTAATTTTAACTGTAGTAGTCCATGTGTAATTACACATAATTAAATTAAATAAGTTCCAATAGAAGTTACATTAAAACAGTGTAGTTTAGTTTATGCTTATGAGTTCATTCCGTGGTAATTCACTTTAACCATACTTCATTTAAATATTAAATATGTATATGTAAGTCTCTCTTAAGTGGATAAAAAAAATCACTCTTACGTTCAAGTATCTGGATTTAATATAAATTAAACCTATAATAAATTTATGTTTAATTGCAAATAGCTTGCAACTGTCTGAAGACATTATACTCAGTACATGTTTATTCTTTTAAACTATAGCCTATGCTAAAGTTTACATCTTTGTCACATATGCATGGAGTAAACATCAGCTGCATCGAAAATTTTGAACATAACAAAAAATAATTTGTCTACACTATCACTGGGGAGCCAGTTATTACAACGACGTGATGAGATTTTCATAACTTTAGATTCTCTTCAGTCACTTGTAACATTACGAACATTTCACTTCATTTGAAAATAACATGTTTTTTTATTATTTTATTTATTTATTTATTAGTAGTAGTAGTAGTATTTTGTGACGGACAAAATTCTGATCGATTCTGATGACCTAAGGCGACTGTTCAAATCAATTTAAAATAAAACCACAAATAAGTAAAATAAATGATTAAAATAAAACACGACATGCACAACTATACACAAATATATATAGTTTGTATATTGCTGAATTAGATGTGGTTAGTGGTGTGGTTTCTGTCATGCAGGCAGGTGAAGTGTCATCCGGTGGTCGCGCGGCGTCTCAACCTCACTCAAGCATTGCAGCCTGGCGCCAGAGACTACATCAGGTGTAGGGTTACTGTTTGTTGTGGCCTGTGTACACTAATAGGCCTGTTGGATGTCACCTTCTCGGACATCCACTCTGCATCCCCGAAGAACCAGAGCAATTCAACCCTGATTTCACGAAGATGAACGGAGGGTTTCCTGCAGACTGGCGCAACATAGAAGGAATCCCAGCTAATATTAGCGAAGATTCGAGAAAGTCACATTACAGCACTGTTTGCGCAATATATTAAATAACTGAGTAATATATATATTAAATTTATATTTATATAGTAAATTTATATTTAACCAGATAGGCTGTATTAGCTTGCACGTCTTAAATACACAGCAGATTAACGCGGATATAAATAAGCTGTAATTATTCTTACTTTCATTGGTTAATAAACAAATTATTACAATTTATTCTTGAAAGCTAATGAAAATTAGCATGAACACATACTGTATGCGAATTTAGTTAATAGGCTATCATCATTTTTATGGTTTGAAAAAAGTGAATTTCCCAGTGGTTCTTTTTTGTTATATTTAGATTTATTCAGAGCTGATTGGTTGCATAAAGTGAGTGTTATGAATATATGTTAAATGCTTCCAGTCACGAAAATTAAATTTCATAACAGGTCTATTAGTAACGCTCAATTTCTAAAAGAAGGCCTTAGCATTAGAAAAATATTAGGCCTATTATTAAATGCAATTGTTACGTTAAATAATTATTTCTACCTGGTGTTACCCTTACATTTAGGCTTGCTGTGTAATTACATATATTAAGATTGATTCTTTAATGTTAAATAACTAATACATTTAGATGTTAACACATGAAGCACATTTATATTTAGAGATGTAGCACACTAACATCGATTTAACACTAACATCAATGGCTAACATAACAACTATAAAATCCAAAAGTAATGTTGTTTCATATCTTATGGTCAAGCTAACACAAGCCATCTTAATGCTTTAATATCGCAGATGAACTGAAATTAACGTTAATTAACGTTTATTTCCACTTGAAACAGCCCTTAATAAATTTATTTAGTTTTTGTAACCTAACGTAGTGATATGAAATCGTATTTTTATTTTTATTTATTTTTTTATTAAAAGCTGTTAGTGTTAGATTACCTTGTTTAGGCCAATGTGACAAAATAGTGTGCACTTATTCAAAACTGATCATCAAACCACTCAACTTGAATCTGCGTGAATGGTATTTCAGTCACAACGATCCTGATTTGGAGACTTTTATTAACAGACTAACACTGTGGTGAGCTGGGACAGGTGATGATGGGAGGCACAGAATGGGAGGAGTCCATCTGAGATAAGGAGGCTCTCTATTAGATAAGAGCGCTTCTCTCCGCACCTTCAGCCAGCAGCAGAAAGAGGAAGATAGAGGACACTCTTCATCTCGTGGAGATTCACATATATAGCCAAACACCCCAAAAGGAGAATTCACTACAGTTTACATCTGTGGGAACTTCACGAAGTCAGCTGATGTTGCTTTGAATTTGACCCAGGTGAAACGAAGAACCTTTCTTCCACCTTCATTCAAGCACGCACGCAAATCTGTCGCGATGCTTCCGAGTCCTGTGACCTCCACTCCGTTTTCGGTAAAGGACATCCTCAAACTGGAGCAGCAGCATGCTCTGCACCCCAGTGGATTGATGGGTGTTGAGCAGGACACTGTCCCGCTGCAGTCGCTTCAGCTTCAGTGCATGCACAGCACACTGAGCCGGAGCCTGGAGCTCCTCTACAGCCCCGACACACACAGCGTGACCGCCGGGGCCCTGGATCCAGACCACTGCGACATCGTCAGAAGCTCCTGCGGATCTCCAACGGAGGAGGAGATGGACCCGAGCGAAGAAACAAGTAGGGCATTTACAGTTAATACTGCTGTTCAATCAATGCAAGGTGAAGGGAAATTAAACAATCCAAGTGTTTTTGTTACAACCAAAACAGTTTTTTATAGCCTACCGTTCAAGAATATTTTCAAGTTCCACAACCAACTTTTTTCTGTAGAAATAAAAACACTGATCTCAGAAACATCTCTCACTCTCTCTCTCCTCTAAAGAATATAAACAATAACCAGTGGTTCTTGATATGAGGGGTGTTAACTGCCAATAAATATAATACAACAGGCCTGTAATATTATCATTGGCTCTAAGCCCAAATCAGTTCTATATTATGTAATATAACAGACACAAATTTTGCTGTCATATTCGATCTTTTAAAGTTTCTAAAACAATAAAAGCGTTATTAGTCATTTTATTAGATGTTAGCAGCCCTGTAGTAGTAATAGATGTCATTGTATTTGTAGTAGTAGGCTACTATAGTATTATTAACAACCAAAATAATAGAATTTGGAATTTTTTTGTATAGGCTACTGATCCCCTAATACTAATCAATGCTTTATAACGCATTTAAGCATGCATTTTATACTTATTGTGTTTATTTATTTATTTCACCCAAATAGGCATGTGTCAATTTGACGATTCGGGTTATACTGATAGAAAAGAAGAAAGAGCCGTGGAGAAGCCGAAGCAGAGGCTGCGCAGGAAACCTCGCGTGCTCTTCTCTCAGACTCAGGTGTTTGAGCTGGAGAGACGCTTCAAGCAGCAGAGGTACCTGTCAGCACCCGAGCGAGACCACCTGGCTCACGTGCTGAAGCTCACCTCGACACAGGTCAAAATCTGGTTCCAGAACCGGAGGTACAAGTGTAAGAGACAGCGGCAGGACAGAAGTCTGGAGCTGGCCGGTCCACGGAGGGTGGCGGTGCCCGTGCTGGTGCGGGACGGCAAGCCCTGTCACGCAGCTCCGTACAACGTCACCGTGTCATATCCCTACAATAACTATTACAACAGCTATGGAAATAACCCATACCACTGTAACTTCACTTCTGTACCACCGTTTGCCAACACAAGTCAAATACCCAACCACTTTGTGGATATGAATTTGGCGACGGGAGGAGTGGATGGGATCAGGACTTGGTGAGACCTGCCTTGAGTCCTGGAAGAGAAGATTTGGGATTAAGACTATTTCATCGAATGGCACTGGCAAAAAACGTTGAGGAAAACATGCTGTCATATCCTATAAATTGTCTGATTTTATATATAGCTATTTTTGTTTTTATATCGCTGGTTTACCCAACAAACACCAAATAAAGACTAAGTATTTAATAACGTTTAGCTTGAATGAGATTTTGTCATGCTGCTATTTAGAGATTTTTCAAGAAAGCTAAATTATGCAAAATACGGCTTTTATTGTGAGATGTGTTGCGGATCCCCGACACATAACATATATTTTACATATCAGTTAGAATGCCGGTGTCTAAGAGTTAAAATATCACACTATTTGATATATATTTAGATCCCACTTTACAACAGCCTCATTTTTTTTTTTTTTTTTACTATTGCATTTTTGTGTATGACTTTCCTTCCTCAAAGAGTTGTAAAAAGTCCAGTGAACATAACATTTTAAACGATAATATATACTACAAACTGTTTGGGAGTAGGCTATTTAAAATTAAAATATTAAAATGATAAGTATATTATTGATAAAGCTACGTTTTCAAATGTATATATGTATTTATATGTATGTATAGGCTATGTATTTATTTATTTATTTAGCCCAATGTATGTGGACTAACTTGGAGTATGATTTTATGATTATTATTATCATTATTATTATTATTATTATTATTAGCTATAATTTTATTGTTATTTTTAAAAGAAGACAATTTTAAAAGAATTGGTCTGTCAGCTCGTTTAGGTTGCAGACATATTAACTCTTGCAGTTATAGTTATATTAAATCTCGTGGTTCATTGGAGAAAGTTTAGTTTAGTTTTCTTCTGATTCGATCTTTAAATTTAGTTTCGTTGGCATAACCCAGTGTTGATTCGGTCATATTAAATATTTTATAATACTAATAACAAGAAAGAAAGAAAGAAAGAAAGAAAGAAAGAAAGAAAGAAAGAAAGAAAGAAAGAAAGAAAGAAAAATAAATTTCATTTAGATTTTACCATATGAAACGTTTTAGGCTGCTTGGGGGAAAATAATATTATTTTATTATAACACAATATTATTATCTCCTATTTAAATTTTTCGTTTGTTTTTAGGTTATATAATAATAAAAAAATAAATAAATACAGATACAAACAATAGCTTCCTAAATAAGTGATTTATACCGTTTTACATGTTTGTCCCTTGAGAGACAGTGGCATAAAGATGTGTCACGAATTTAAATCACGAATAAAGAGCTTCAACGCGAATTTATTTTAAGATCTAAGATAAGTCCAATCGATCGAACAAAGACTGTAATATCGTAAACTGAACCAATTCCATTATCTCCCGATCTTACCGCTTTCCAATGAGCTTGTCATTACACTCACATTAGCCAAACAGATAAAGGAGTTGAGGAGAGTGATAAGAGCGAGGATGCAGCGCTGAGAGTAAACAGATCCGCAGACAAACCGGCACTCGTTCAGTCTGCTCTCTCGATCTGTCAAGAAAACGATTCAGATCAAATCTTACAGCGAGCGAGCTATAGCCGCGTTTCCACCGCAGGAACTTTACCCAGGAACTAGGGACTTGGTCCGATACTTGGTGTGTTTCCACCGCAGGAACCAGGAACTAAATAAAAGTTCCGGGTAAAAAAATGCGCCCCAGAAAGTCCCTGCTGGCGAGGTGGTACTTTTTTAAAGTTCAGGAACTTTCGGGGGCGGGACTTTGGCGCTAAACATCCTGATTGGTTGAGTTGACGCAGCATTGGTTGAGTTCAACCACCATTTATTCGGATCAACATTTTCAAAATATTACTGTTATTGTGTCATGAAATGTAATTTTAAAAGTATTTCAGGCGAGAATGTAGTTGTTTAAAACTCAAATCTGTTGTTTATTTATAAAGACAGCGCCTATTTAAAAATGTGTTTCGCCGATCTCTGCGACGGTGAGCTCCACTCGATCAGCGAGAGCTCAGTCCTCATGTATCCGCAGAGAGCAGCCTCTCCTGGGATAGACCTTCTGATATGTGCCGCTGGCTCTGATGTGTCTTTAGTGGTTAAACATAACATATAATTCAGCTGCGGGGTAAATCTAACAGGTTTTCTTTGGTCTGTATTCAATTTATCTATATGTTAAAATGAAAATAAAAAAGGCAAGTCTATATAATATTTCGTTTCATTGTAATGGCTGTATATAACGTTACACTTATCCCTGAACTAAGTACATTTCTGCAGCTGTTATTATGTTTAAATGAAAACGAAAGGAGGCAGTGGTATTTTATATCCTATTTCGTTTTATTGTAAATATACTGAGGGGGAAATAACAGTAGCCAAAGCGATCTGAGTTCACGCAGCATTGGTTGAGTTCAACCACCATTTATTTGGATCATTTTCAAATATTACTGTTATTGTGTCATGAAATGTAATTTTAAAAGTATTTCAGGCGAGAATGTAGTTGTTTAAAACTCAAATCTATGGTTTATTTATAAAGACCGTGCCTATTTAAAAAATGTGTTTCGCCGATCTCTGCGACGGTGAGCTCCACTCGATCAGCGAGAGCTCAGTCCTCATGTATCCGCCGAGATGCAGCCTCAAATCGGCTAGACCTTCTGATATGTGCCGCTGGCTCTGATGTGTCTTTAGTGGTTAAACATAACATATAATTCAGCTGCGGGGTAAATCTAACAGGTTTTCTTTGGTCTGTATTCAATTTATCTATATGTTAAAATGAAAATAAAAAAGGCAAATTTATATAATATTTCGTTTCATTGTAATGGCTGCATATACACATATCCCTGAACTAAGTACATTTCTGCAGCTGTTATTATGCTTAAATGAAAACCAAAGGAGGCAGTGGTATTTTATATCCTATTTCGTTTTATTGTAAATAGGAAAATTGCAGTAGCCAAGACGAGCTGACTGAAGTTATCAAGTACGCTCCTGTTTATAGATTTACCGGACTTGCGTCGTCGCGGACATCACACTCCCGAGTCGAATGCACAAAGTCTGAACTAACTACCGAAGATGCACGTCCAAAATCAGCAACAAACAAATCAGCAGTACTTTGTATTGAGAAACGCGCGCAGACCTACGTCACCAGTCTATTTGCCTAATCTTCCCGGTACTTTACACCGCGGTGGAAACGCAGAAAGCAACAGGTGATACTAGATCTGAGAAACCAGCCCTCCAGGAGAACCTTTACTACTCGGCTTCAACATTGGAAAATCGCATCATGGCATTTCGTTCAGAATTTCATTCTGCTAACTTTAGTAGATGCTTCTACAACTCAACCAGCACAACTATAAAACACAATAATGATATATATATATATATATATATATATATATATATATATATATATATATATATATATATATATATATATATATAGTATTTATTGTACTGTATGGTATTTATTTAAACACTTTCAAAATGGCTTTCACTCTTATCAGCCATTTCTGAAAAACAATTAAACATTAATAGAGGGCATTAATGAACAGACTATTATGAGCAATCAGAAATGTTTCACTGAAACTGGTGAGGGAGAGTAACTTCAGTCCTATCTTAATGGGCAATTTATTTCCTGTTTAAGACTGTGGATAACCAAGACAGAGCTGGAACACACTCAAGAGGCTCGTCAGCGCTGAGTTCAGATAAGGGAAGAGTATGTGGCTCGGAGCAGTATTTAGCAGACTGATATACGTAGCTAAGAGCAGTATTTAGCAGCAGGCAGACAGAGTGGAGACTACGGCCACTTCAAGAGATCAGATAAGCTGTGTGTGTGTGTGTGTGTGTGGGTGCTTGTCAGGGTCTCTATGTGGATGTACTGACCATTAATATGGGAATGTGTGAGGCTGTGTACAAGTATTATGATGCATGCAAATGAATGAGAGATGATGTGTTGTGTCAGAAGTATTGCAGGAAGAGACTTACTCAGCGAGCCAGCGACAAACACAGACAGGGTTAAGACACAGCAGGCCATGATCTCCACTTCAGGCTTGTCACTCTGGAAGACACTCACAGAAACTTGCTCCACAGTTCTGAAGGAAGTGGAACTGGACGAAGGGTTAAAGGTTAAAGGTCAAGCCGACTTCATTCCGTCTAATTATTTGTGAAATGGTGAAACCACAAGAGGAGTCACTGGACGGAACTGTTTAAGTTGGTCAAAAAGCCGTAATGTATCTCTCTAATTCTGTAACCTACACTAATCCTGCAGGGCCAAAACACAAAATTAGGAAAAAAAATATAAATTGATCGAAGACATTTGATAGCTCTGCAGAACAGGTTTCTTCATTTTTCCTCTGAGTGGGTCATCACTGGAGTTCACAAACGGCATCGATGAACTTCAACCAAAGCAGAACTGAATCAAAATGTTAAATCACTAACAATAGGAATGACAAAAACAACCTATACTGCTGGAACTTGTCGGAGCACACCAAAACTTTAAAACAGGACAGGGAGAGTGGCAGCATTTAAAGAGACTTGAAATGCGAGCCTTCAGCATTTTCCTGAGGCAAACGACGTCCTTAAGGACACTGACTCTGCTTTTACTACATCCAAAGAGATGTTTTGGACATTTTGTCTGTATAAATACTAGACGTCTATAGAAAAGACTCCCATGCTCCCTAACAATGCTTACACTACACATCTGTCCACACTTAACAGACGTCACTCAACTGCCTCCACATATAAACACACTCATATCCCCTGGCAGGACACACTCCAACTGAGTGGAATACCGGCAAAACTGCATTTTAACAGCCTCAATGTCAAAAATGCATTTCCTCTGCTCTGCTTATTTAGGACAAATGTTGTGCAACTGATTGCCATTTGCCATTTCATCATCTCACCGCCAAACACATTAAAATTAGCCCCACTGAATTTGAACTGATCTGGATAGTATAGTATCTGCCATTAGATCTCTTCATAACCAGAATTTTAGGATCAAATATACAAATACTGTTATCTATATAGCACAATGCAACCAAAAAAAACAACAATTGTAATTCCAATCCTGTCTGACTAAATAGCTAACTGAATACTTTTGTATTCTATAGCATTGCATTCCTGTTAGCTCTTGTTAGAACATTATGGTAAAAGAATTTGTGAAGGAGTAACATATCTTAAATTCTTCCATCCATCCATCAGGCTAAAAAAAAAATCACTAGGCTCAATACATTCATCATAATTATCGTGTTTGGTTTAAAATCCCAGCTACACTGGTTTGTGCGTGGCAAACAGAACAGGTAGTTGCCTGAAGCGAAGCGCTGGTTGTTTGTTCAGGGATCACCCCGGCAGGAACGAGGAGGTTCTGTCACTCAAGCTTTCACCCCGCTGTCTGTCTCTGGGCTTTATCTGTGTCTCAACTGCCAGCTTTTCTGCCCCAACCAGTCATGTCACATGCAAAAACATCAGTCTGAGACTGAACCTCATTACAAGACAAGTATTCTCTCAGGTTGCTATGATTCATGGGTCGATACACTCAACAAAGAAGACCTGACTATAAAAAGACAAGCTGTGTGACCCATATTAATTAAAAAAGAAAAAATGCAAGGAAAGGGTGTGCTTAAAACAAGTGATTATTAATGATCATGATGTAATCACTCAATTTAAACAATATAAACTATAGCACTGTGTGAAAACTTGCTTCCAAACTATTGCCCCTCCAGGAAAGTGTGATAAATGATGATTTAAAGTGCAGTCCTGTGGCTCCCCCTGCTGTTTGACAGATCCACTTACACTAACTCTCAGAGAATGGATGCAACGAACTCTAATTGATTGTCATCGTTTTATAAAATACATTTTAAAACAGTAAAGTATGACTTTTCATCTCACAAAACTGTGACTTTTCTTCTAGCAACTGGACGTTTTTATCTCACAGTTCTGATATTATATCTTACAATTCTCATTTATTTCTGGCAGTTCTCTCTATTTAGGAAGCTTCCGTAACCCTGACAGAGTCCGTTTTTCTACGTACAGTGTACACATTACAGTTACAGTCTCTACATAACAAACTACAATGGAATCCTTTATTTTTGAACATTTAAGAATCCCACACGTTACCTTTAAGACTTTGATGACTGATCTACACAAAGAACTACAGAGCTGCAAGTGTAAGCTCTTTTCTCTGGCTGACAGGTTTACCTCACTTCATTTGTGAGTGCCAGCCAAAACAAACGACCTCAGACAAAACTGACATCTAACCTGAAGGCAGGCATTAGTGAAGACATGCTCGTCTCAGCTACAGATGATCATCTGCAGCTGAGGTCATATTTTTAAACTTGACTATTGCAGTTACCATGATACACTTTCAAAACACAGACAGCAGGCACTGAGTGGATATTGTCATATATGATCTGTCACATCATTGGATCATGTGACTCAAACCACTACAGTATACAGACACAAAATAGCACTCTAGGAAACAGTATTCTAACTTTTAACATAACCGTAAACATGAGGCTATGTTTAAAGCAACATGTGGAAATATGACATGTGGAATGCATAAGGAAAAGAGGATTTCAAGTCACAAGAGGGCACCACTGCACTATATACTGAACTATTTACACTGAAAGTAGCCATTTGAAGAGTCTAATTGGATGATTATTGCAGTGGTTAATATGTTTCTGACATGTTGTTTGTTTTGCAACATTTGCAACAATTCTTTTAACCTTAGTTGATGTGCTGCTTTTTATTTCTTGAGCAACCGTGTTGAAAGACGTACCCATGTCCATATTCCAGGATGACAATGTCAAGATTCATTGGACCAGGATTGTGATATAGTGGTTCAGTGAGCATGGGGAATAATTTTGATGTATAAATTGGCCACCACAGAGTCCTGTGTTTAACCCTATTGAAAGTCTATAGGATGATATAGGTGACTTTAAAGAGTGGTTCGTCTCTCCTATTGTCAATACAAGATCTTGGCCAAATTATTATTATTGTATTATAATGCATTTAGCAGATGCTTTTATCCAAAGGCTTTCCATACAGGCTATATCAGTATGTACGTTCCCAAGAAATTGAATCCATGACCTTTTAACGCTGCTAACGCAATGCTCTACTACTGAGCCACTGGAACACTTAATGTGTTAAAAGGAAAAATGTATGCATTAATGCAAAAAATAATGCACACTGAGCCTGATGAATCTTGATATTGCCATCCTGGAATATGGACATGTTTGTTTGAGAAATAAAAATCTGCACACTGCATCAGTTAGGGTTAAAAACAATGAGTTCCAGACATTCCAGAAACGTATTAATGACTACAATAATGATTGAATTGTGAAATGTGAAGGATTTGCTTATTTAAATCCAGATTATTTCATTTTATTTTATTTATTAATTATATTGTATTTGTTTTATTTTATCTGACTTCATTTTTAGGTATAGTTTATATTGTTAAATTGTCCAAATGGGGGAAAATATGTTTTGGATAGTGATCAAATAACCCAGTGTAGGGTTACGAAATTAAGCTTAATAAATCCTATAATTACTGTTAATATAATTACTGAAATATGACATGAATGAAATATGACAAGGATAATATACACCTACACTATTATTCATCATTCTTTTGTCACGATCTGTGACGGCGAGGAGCGAGGGATGAGAGAGAAACATGAATAGTCATTAATCCAAGGAATAACAGGAATTAATCATAATCAAACAAAGTAGACCTGACCAAAACAAGTAGACCCGACAAACACTGAGAATGGACTGGGGCTTTTAAACACAGGATAACGAGGAACTAAAAAGACACACCTGGAATCAAATTAACAATCAGCATTGCTCACACAATTCATACTAAAAAACATCTTAGAATAGTGCATAAGTGCGTGATCTGGGACGCACCTAATAACTATATTTATCGTGCAACTTTACAGATCGTTTACATCCATATACAGCTACGTTACACACTGCATGAAAGGCAATGAGCTGATGAAATGGCATTTTAAAAATTATCAAGTAAAGGTGAAGACATTCAAGCGCTATATAAATAAAGGTGATTTCTGAAGGATCATGTGACACTGAAGACTGGAGTAAATCACTAGAAAAAATTATATAACATTTGTTTCAGATTTCAGATTTTAATACATTTTTTAAACACTTTTACTATATTTTTTATTAAATAAATGCTGCATTGGTGAGTGTAAGACACTTCCTTCAAAATCTAACCAACCCTAGTTTTTGAACAGCATGGTATTAGATAACCTTTTCACTGTAATGTAAAATGATCCAAAACTCTGATGGCACCCAATGACAGTGAGCCGTCCAGCTCTCATGACAGCAAGAATGACATATGTCTTCCTGTCGACGGGGTCAGATTCTAACAAGCCCACATCTGGCCCAAAATAAGCAAACGGTGCAACTCATGTCTTCCACATTGTGTTAGTGTAGGGACAAGAGGTCAGGAGAGAAAGCGGGAGTTGCATTACACAAGCCACAAGCAATGCTCATCCAATTACTACTGCTTGTTTTGTACGGCCAAAGCATGACAGAGTCTCTGAGTCTCGCAGTGTAAATAAGGAACTGAATATGTGTTTGTGCAATTAAGATAGACATCGAAAGATATACAAAACAGGAAAAAGACTTGATCAAAGAAGTATAGAAAATAGGGATGAGCAATGCAGGTAGTCTACTCTGTGTGTGTAGGAGAGAGAGGGGAAACAGACAGTCAGATTATTCAAGGAGAGCGCTATCATGAAAAACATCTCAAATACAAAGTTTACATGACAACAGCTCAAATTAGGTAAGCCTTCAAAAATCCTTAAGCCCTTTTCCTTTTGTGAAATAAAACATTCAAGAGCACCTTCACAGGGCTTATCGCAGATAACTCAAACTATAACCATAAAAACATTTTTACTCGAACTGAATGTTAAGTGAAATAAGTTATATTTCGCTATATTTAAAAAAAAAGTTATATATATATATATATATATATATATATATATATATATATATAAACTGAATTTCTATATGATAAATATTTGTTTATTTGTTTTATTTCCAACAACTTTTTCCATTTTCATTTAGTTTTACTTGATATACCTAAACAACTTAAACTAAAAGTAAACCTTAATACTGAAATAAACAGAAAACGAATAAACACACACACACACACACACACACACACACACACAATATATATATATATATATATATATACATATATATAAAATAAAAATTCAAATATTAACAAAAACGTAAAAGTGGGTCGTAATGCTATTGTAGATTGTAGGCTACATACATAAAGCTCCTAGTAACATGTTTTCTTGAAACATAGCTATATTAAAAAATAAATAAAAAACTTTTTGGAAAAAGGGGATCTGTTTGGCAAGACTTACTGCTAAATCTGAGAGGGAGCATTCTGATATTTTAATATTTCACTGTTTTAGTGTATACTTTACGATCACAGCACAAACAGATATAATAAATAGTATACGATAGATAGATAGATAGATAGATAGATAGATAGATAGATAGATAGATAGATAGATAGATAGATAGATAGATAGATAGATAGATAGATAGATAGATAGATAGATAGATAGATAGATATGTTGGTGGGAGGTCATGCCGGTGGACAATACTTTTTTGTGTTATTCCAAGCAAACTCCCTGGTCTCCTGGGGCCAGTGCGTCCTCTTTCCCCGTCCCATTCTCTATACCTCAACATACCTCCTCCTTAACCACATCTCTCTGTCTGTGTGTGTGTGTGTGTGTGTGTGTGTGTGTGTGTGTGTGTGTGTGTGTGTGTGTGTGTGTCTATCCTTCTCTCCCATCTGCCCAGGACTGTGGGGTCACACAGAAGCACAGGGGCACAACAAACATACAGCCATGCAATAACGTGTGGGTCAGGAGAAGGAGCCGGGACCAGATCTGTTGAAGTCATTAGCTCCACGGGGAGGAGGCCACCCACTCTGACCCCGGCCGACTGAGGATCCTCCTCTTGGTTATGAACACATACCCCTGTGCCCTGGACCACAGGGCCTACCCCAGCTTGACATCCAGGGATGATAGGAGACTAATACTGATCTCTTGTTACACAATAAATCTCTCTAAATTCTCAACTGACTGAGAATAAGAGGCAGAGCGGCTCTGTGTAGCAGTAATAAAAAGCTCTGTGTAAACGACTGCACATGTATCTCTTTCAACAGGTTTATTTTAAACTGATATTTTCTTCTTCAAATATACATCTTTCAATATATTTAAAATGAAAATAGCAATGAATTACAAAACAAAAATGTAAGAGATTGATTTTGGTAAATGTTTTGTAGTATATATAATTTCAAACTAATTATTACTTTTCTTTTTTTAGGATCATTATCACATGATCCTTCAGAAATCATTCTAATATGATGAATCATTATCAAAGTTGGAAACAGTTCTGCTGCTTAATATTTGTTCAGAACATGTGATACTTTTTTAGGATACTTTGATGAATAAAAAAAAAAAAAGAAGAAGAAGCTATGTTTTTAAAATATAAATATTTTGTAATAACAATATACACTACTGGTCAGTAATTTGGGGTCAGTAGTTTTTATTTTTATTTTTTTTATTTTATAAAATCAATACTTTTATTCAGCAAGGATGTGTTAAATTGATAAAAAGTGAAAGTAAAGAATATATATTATTAGATTTTTTTTTTTTTGAATAAATGCAGTTCTTTTTAACCCTTTATTGATCAAATATATTAGACAGCAGAACTGTTTCCAACACTCATAATAAATCAGAATATTAGAATGACTTCTAAATGATCATGTGATAGACTGATGTTACATGTGACACTAAAGGCTGGAGTAATGATGCTGAAAATTCAGCTTTGCATCACAGGAATAAATTCTGTTTTTAAGTATATTCAAATAGAAAACTATTATTTTAAGTTGTAATAATATTTCACAATATTACAGTTTTTCTGTATTTTCGATCAAATAAATGCAGGCTTGATGAGCAGAAGAAACTTCTTTCAAAAACATTGAAAAAAGTAAAGTTTACACAACTTAAAGTAAATGTATAAAGAACTGATGGTCCATGAAGACGCGTCTGTTTTAGCCATCAGCGAGTCTGGACCGATGACGCAGCGCAGGACGCTCCTCCAATAGCAGAAGAGACAAAAGCTCTCGCGCTATTTAAAGTCCTGCAGCTGAGCTGGAGAGTGAAAGTGCCGATTACTTACTACCTGGAGGAACAAGACGCTCTATCCTTACCTTTAGCAGGAATTTAACAACGTAAATGGCGGCTTCAAACAAACAGCTGACGTCGTTTTTCATAGAGGACATTTTATGCTTAAAAGAAGATCAAAAAGATGACTCCTGCGAATCTGAGCGCGACAGAGACGACGGCACAGACGGACGAACAGGTACTGCACTTTGAAGACTACTTCGGTGTGCATTTCTAGGTTAGTTCGTTGGTTAAGATTAGGCAGTTGTATACTTTGCAAGACAAACTATGGTTTATGTAAAGCTAATGAAGTTAGTCAAAAGTAGCCTACACCTGACATTGAAGGCGGGTTTCTGAGACCAGTTT